>NC_057796.1:175068870-175072574 GCF_018294505.1 Triticum aestivum
CGTGCCACCTTTGTGGACAAAACGATATCCACTGCCTCTTATTGATTTAATTTTTTTTCTCGTGTCAACATAGAACAACAGGAGTGTTGTGTGATTTTTTGTGATTTTTCGGGGTTCATTTGGACATTTTTATGCATTAACTAAGTTTTCAATGCTTTTTATGTGCATAATTCAAATTTGAACTACATGAACTTGCTCCAGCGCATATAAATTGGTTGAAAAATCAAATCGGTGTCCTTGTGTGCATGCTGAGGTCCCATGCAAGAAATGGGAACGAATATCAAACACCGGGGCACCGTTGATTGCCGGCAAAACATTTAGATGCCTGGTTTTTTAATTCTAGTAAATCCAAAACTCGTCTAAAATTCATGAAACTTGGCATGCTATCATGGAGCGGCATCAACATGCCGTGGTAGAAATTTTGTCCCATTTGGGGAAGGTTTGGGTATATGCTTCTCACAAACCGGAGCTTCTCACAACAAGCATGATGGTTTTCGGTAGGGAATGTCCCACCTTTGTGGACGAAACGATATCCATTGCCTCTTATTGCTATCAAATTTTTTTCTCGTGTCAACATAGAACAACAGGAGTGTTGTGTATTTTTTGTGATTTTTCGGAGTTCGTTTGGACAGTTTTATGCATTAACTGAGTTTTCAATGCATTTTATGTGCAGAATTCAAATTTGAACTACATGTGCGTGCTCCAATGCATATAAATTGGTTGAATAATCAAATATGTGTCCCTGGGTGCATGCTTAGTTCCCATGCAAGAAATGGGAATGAATTTCAAACACCAGTGCACCATTGACTGCCGGCAAAACATTGAGATGCCTGGTTTTAAAACTCGTTTAAATTCATGAAACTTGGAATGCTATCATGGAGCGGCATCAACATGCCATGGTACAATTTTTGTCCCATTTGGGGCACGTTTGGGTATATGCTTCCCACAAACCGCAGCTTCTCACAGCAAGCATGATGGTTTTCTGTAGGGAACGTCCCACCTTTGTGGACGAAACGATATCCATTGCCACTTTTTGCTTTCAATTTTTTTTCTCATGTCAACATAGAACAACAGGAGTGTGTGTGATTTTTTGTGATTTTTCGGGGTTCGTTTGGACATTTTTATGCATTAACTGAGTTTTCAATGCATTTTATGTGCATAATTCAAATTTGAACTACATGCACATGCTCCAGCGCATATAAATTGGTTGAAAAATCAAATATGTGTCCTTGGGTGCATGCCTAGGTCCCATGCAAGAAATGGGATTGAATTTCAAACACCGGGGCACCGTTGATTGCCGGCAAAACATTGAGATGTCTGGTTTTTAAATTCTAGTAAATCCAAAACCCGTCTGAAATTCATGAAACTTGGCATGCTACATGGAGCGGTATCAACATGACGTGGTACAAATTTTGTCCCATTTGGGGCAGGTTTGGGTATATGCTTCTCACAAACCAGAGCTTCGCACAACAAGCATGATGTTTTTCGGTAGGGAACGTCCCACCTTTGTGGACGAAACGATATCCATTGCGTCTTATTGCTTTCAAATATTTTTCTTGTGTCAACATAGAACAACAGGAGTGTTGTGTGATTTTTTGTGATTTTTCGGGGTTCGTTTGGACATTTTTATGCATTAACTAAGTTTTCAATGCATTTTATGTGCATAATTCAAATTTGAACTACATGCACATGCTCCAACGCATATAAATTGGTTGAAAAATTAAATCTGTGTCCTTGGGTGCATGCTTAGGTCCCATGCAAGAAATTTTGGTTTTCACAAACCAGAGCTTCTCACAACAAGCATGATGGTTTTCGGTAGGGAACGTGCCACCTTTGTGGACAAAACGATATCCACTGCCTCTTATTGATTTAATTTTTTTTCTCGTGTCAACATAGAACAACAGGAGTGTTGTGTGATTTTTTGTGATTTTTCGGGGTTCATTTGGACATTTTTATGCATTAACTAAGTTTTCAATGCTTTTTATGTGCATAATTCAAATTTGAACTACATGAACTTGCTCCAGCGCATATAAATTGGTTGAAAAATCAAATCGGTGTCCTTGTGTGCATGCTTAGGTCCCATGCAAGAAATGGGAACGAATATCAAACACCGGGGCACCGTTGATTGCCGGCAAAACATTTAGATGCCTGGTTTTTTAATTCTAGTAAATCCAAAACTCGTCTAAAATTCATGAAACTTGGCATGCTATCATGGAGCGGCATCAACATGCCGTGGTAGAAATTTTGTCCCATTTGGGGCAGGTTTGGGTATATGCTTCTCACAAACCGGAGCTTCTCACAACAAGCATGATGGTTTTCGGTAGGGAATGTCCCACCTTTGTGGACGAAACGATATCCATTGCCTCTTATTGCTTTCAAATTTTTTCTCGTGTCAACATAGAACAACAGGAGTGTTGTGTATTTTTTGTGATTTTTCGGGGTTCGTTTGGACAGTTTTATGCATTAACTGAGTTTTCAATGCATTTTATGTGCAGAATTCAAATTTGAACTACATGTGCATGCTCCAACGCATATAAACTGGTTGAATAATCAAATATGTGTCCTTGGGTGCATGCTTAGTTCCCATGCAAGAAATGGGAATGAATTTCAAACACCAGTGCACCATTGACTGCCGGCAAAACATTGAGATGCCTGGTTTTTAAATTCTAGTAAATCGAAAACTCGTCTTAAATTCATGAAACTTGGCATGCTATCATGGAGCGGCACCAACATGCCATGGTACAATTTTTGTCCCATTTGGGGCACGTTTGGGTATATGCTTCCCACAAACCGGAGCTTCTCACAGCAAGCATGATGGTTTTCTGTAGGGAACGTCCCACCTTTGTGGACGAAACGATATCCATTGCCTCTTTTTGCTTTCAAATTTTTTTCTCATGTCAACATAGAACAACAGGAGTGTGTGTGATTTTTTGTGATTTTTCGGGGTTCGTTTGGATATTTTTATGCATTAACTGAGTTTTCAATGCATTTTGTGTGCATAATTCAAATTTGAACTACATGCACATGCTCCAGCGCATATAAATTGGTTGAAAAATCAAATCTGTGTCCTTGGGTGCATGCCTAGGTCCCATGCAAGAAATGGGAGTGAATTTCAAACACCGGGGCACCGTTGATTGCCGGCAAAACATTGAGATGTCTCGTTTTTAAATTCTAGTAAATCCAAAACCCGTCTGAAATTCATGAAACTTGGCACGCTACATGGAGCGACAACAACATGACGTGGTACAAATTTTGTCCCATTTGGGGCAGGTTTGGGTATATGCTTCTCACAAACCAGAGCTTCGCACAACAAGCATGATGTTTTTCGGTAGGGAACGTCCCACCTTTGTGGACGAAACGATATCCATTGCCTCTTATTGCTTTCAAATATTTTTCTCGTGTCAACATAGAATAACAGGAGTGTTGTGTGATTTTTTGTGATTTTTCGGGGTTCGTTTGGTCATTTTTATGCATTAACTAAGTTTTCAATGCATTTTATGTGCATAATTCAAATTTGAACTACATGCACATGCTCCAACGCATATAAATTGGTTGAAAAATTAAATCTGTGTCCTTGGGTGCATGCTTAGGTCCCATGCAAGAAATGTTGGTTTTCACAAACCAGAGCTTCTCACAACAAGCATGATGGTTTTCGGTAGGGAACGTGCCAACTTTGTGGACAAAACGATATCCACTGCCTCTTA
>NC_057796.1:175072717-175238324 GCF_018294505.1 Triticum aestivum
CGTGCCACCTTTGTGGACAAAACGATATCCACTGCCTCTTATTGATTTAATTTTTTTTCTCGTGTCAACATAGAACAACAGGAGTGTTGTGTGATTTTTTGTGATTTTTCGGGGTTCATTTGGACATTTTTATGCATTAACTAAGTTTTCAATGCTTTTTATGTGCATAATTCAAATTTGAACTACATGAACTTGCTCCAGCGCATATAAATTGGTTGAAAAATCAAATCGGTGTCCTTGTGTGCATGCTGAGGTCCCATGCAAGAAATGGGAACGAATATCAAACACCGGGCACCGTTGATTGCCGGCAAAACATTTAGATGCCTGGTTTTTTAATTCTAGTAAATCCAAAACTCGTCTAAAATTCATGAAACTTGGCATGCTATCATGGAGCGGCATCAACATGCCGTGGTAGAAATTTTGTCCCATTTGGGGCAGGTTTGGGTATATGCTTCTCACAAACCGGAGCTTCTCACAACAAGCATGATGGTTTTCGGTAGGGAATGTACCACCTTTGTGGACGAAACGATATCCATTGCCTCTTATTGCTTTCAAATTTTTTCTCGTGTCAACATAGAACAACAGGAGTGTTGTGTATTTTTTGTGATTTTTCGGGGTACGTTTGGACAATTTTATGCATTAACTGAGTTTTCAATGCATTTTATGTGCAGAATTCAAATTTGAACTACATGTGCATGCTCCAACGCATATAAATTGGTTGAATAATCAAATATGTGTCCTTGGCTGATGCTTAGTTCCCATGCATGAAATGGGAATGAATTTCAAACACCAGTGCACCGTTGATTGCCGGCAAAACATTGAGATGCCTGGTTTTTAAATTCTAGTAAATCCAAAACTCGTCTAAAATTCATGAAACTTGGCATGCTATCATGGAGCGGCATCAACATGACGTGGTACAAATTTTGTCCCATTTGGGGCAGGTTTGGGTATATGCTTCTCACAAACCGGACCTTCTCACAACAAGCATGATAGTTTTCGGTAGGGAAAGTCCCACCTTTGTGGACAAAACGATATCCATTGCCTCTTATTGCTTTCAAAAAATTTTCTCGTGTCAACATAGAACAACAGGAGTGTTGTGTGGTTTTTTGTGATTTTTCGGGGTTCGTTTGCAAATTTTTATGCGTTAACTGAGTTTTCAATGCATTTTATGTGCATAATTTAGATTTGAACTACATGCACATGCTCAAGCGCATATAAATTGGTTGAAAAATCAAATATGTGTCCTTGGGTGCATGCTTAGGTCCCATGCAAGAAATGGGAAAGAATTTCAAACACCGGGGCACCGTTGATTGCCGGCAAAACATTGAGATGCCTTATTTTTAAATTCTAGTAAATCCAAAACTCGTCTGAAATTCATGAAACTTGGCATGCTATCATGGAGTGGCATCAACATGCCGTGGTGCAATTTTTGGCCCATTTGGGGCAGGTTTGGGTATATGCTTCTCACATACCGGAGCTTGTCACAACAAGCATGATGGTTTTCGGTAGGGAACGTCCCACCTTTGTGAATGAAACGATATCCATTGCCTCTTATTGCTTTCAAATTTTTTTCCCGTGTCAACATAGAACAACAGGAGTGTTGTGTGATTTTGTGTGATTTTACGGGGTTCGTTTGGACATTTTTATGCGTTAACTGAGTTTTCAATGCATTTTATGTGCATAATGCAAATTTGAACTACATGCACATGCTCCAGCGCATATAAATTGGTTGAAAAATCTAATCTGTGTCCTTGGGTGCATGCTTAGGTCCCATGCAAGAAATGGGAATGAATTTCAAACACCGGGGCACCGTTGATTGCAGGCAAAACATTGAGATGCCTAGTTTTTAAATTCTAGTAAATCCAAAACTCATCTTAAATTCATGAAACTTGGCATGCTATCATGGAGCGTTATCAACATGCCGTGGTAAAATTATTGTCCCATTTGGGGCAGGTTTGGGTATATGCTTCTCACAAACCGGAGCTTCTCACAACAAGCATGATGGCTTTCGGTAGGGAACGTCCCACCTTTGTGCACGAAACGATATCCATTGCCTCTTATTGCTTTAAATTTTTTTTCTCGTGTCAACATTGAACAACAGGAGTGTTGTGTGATTTTTTGTGATTTTTGGGGTTTGTTTGGACATTTTTATGCATTAACTAAGTTTTCAATGCATTTTATGTGCATAATTCAAATTTGAACTACATGCACATGCTCCAGCGCATATAAATTGGTTGAAAATTCAAATCTGTGTCCTTGGGTGCATGCTTAGGTCCCATGCAAGAAATGGGAATGAATTTGAAACACCAGGGCACCGTTGATTGCCGGCAAACATTGGATGCCTGGTTTTTAAATTCTAGTAAATCCAAAACTCGTCTGAAATTCATCAAATTTGGCATGCCATCATGGAGCGGCATCAACATGCCGTGGTACAAATTTTGTCCCATTTGGGGCAGGTTTGGGTATATGCTTCGCACTAACCGGAGCTTCTCACAACAAGCATGATGGTTTTCGGTAGGGAACGTCCCACCTTTGTGGACGAAACGATATCCATTGCCTCTTATTGCTTTCAATTTTTTTCTCATGTCAACATAGAACAACAGGAGTGTTGTGTGATTTTTTGTGATTTTTCGGGGTTCGTTTGGACATTTTTATGCATTAACTGAGTTTTCAATGCATTTTATGTGCATAATTCAAATTTGAACTACATGCACATGCTCCAGCGCATATAAATTGGTTGAAAAATCAATTCTGTGTCCTTGGGTGCATGCTTAGGTCCCATGAAAGAAATGGGAATGAATTTCAAACACCGGGGCACCGTTGATTGCCGGCAAAACATTGAGATGCCTGGTTTTTAAATTCTAGTAAATCCAAAACTCGTCTGAAATTCATGAAACTTGGCATGCTATCATGGAGCGGCATCAACATGTCGTGGTACAAAATTTGTCCCATTTGGGGCAGGTTGGGGTATATTCTTCGCACTAACCGGAGCTTATCACAACAAGCATGATGGTTTTCGGTAGGGAACGTCCCACCTTTGTGGACGAAACGATATCCATTGCCTCTTAGTGCTTTCAGTTTTTTTCTCATGTCAACATAGAACAACAGGAGTGTTGTGTGATTTTTTGTGATTTTTCGGGGTTCGTTTGGACATTTTTATGCATTAACTGAGTTTTGAATGCTTTTTATGTGCATAACTCAAATTTGAACTACATGCAAATGCTCCAGCACATATAAATTGGTTGAAAAATCAAATCTGTGTCCTTGGGTGCATGCTTAGGTCCAATGCAAGAAATGGGAATGAATTTCAAACACCAGGGCACCGTTGATTGCCGTCAAAACATTGAGATGCCTGGTTTTTAAATTCTAGTAAATCCAAAACTCGTCTGAAATTCATGAAACTTGGCATGCTACATGGAGCGGTATCAACATGACGTGGTACAAATTTTGTCCCATTTGGGGCAGGTTTGGGTATATGCTTCTCACAAACCGGAGCTTCTCACGACAAGCATGATGGTTTTGGTAGGGAACGTCCCACGTTTGTGGACGAAACGATATCCATTGCCTCTTATTGCTTTCAAATTTTTTTCTCGTGTCAACATAGAACAACAGGAGTGTGTGTCATTTTTTTGTTTTTTTTCGGGGTTCGTTTGAACATTTTTATGCATTAACTAAGTTTTCCATGCATTTTATGTGCATAATTCAAATTTGAACTACATGCACATGCTCCAGCGCATATAAATTGGTTGAAAAATCAAATCTGTGTCCTTGGGTGCATGCTTAGGTCCCATGCAAGAAATGGGAATGAATTTGAAACACCGGGGCACCGTTGATTGCCGGCGAAACATTGAGATGCCTGGTTTTTAAATTCTAGTAAATCCAAAACTCGTCTGAAATTCATGAAACTTGGCATGCTACATGGAGTGGCATCAACATTGAGATGCCTGGTTTTTTAATTCTAGTAAATCCAAAACTCGTCTAAAATTCAAGAAACTTGGCATGCTATCATGGAGCGGCATCAACATGCCGTGGTACAAATTTTGTCCCATTTGGGGCAGGTTTGGGTATATGCTTCGCACTAACCGGAGCTTTTCACAACAAGCATGATGGTTTTCGGTAGGGAACGTCCCACCTTTGTGGACGAAATGATATCCATTGCTTCTTATTGCTTTCAATTTTTTTCTCACGTCTACATAGAACAACAGGAGTGTTGTGTGATTTTTTGTGATTTTTCGGGGTTCGTTTGGACATTTTATGCATTAATTGAGTTTTCAATGCATTTTATGTGCATAATTCAAATTTGAACTACATGCACATGCTCCAGCGCATATAAATTGGTTGAAAAATCAAATTTGTGTCCTTGGGTGCATGCTTGGGTCCCATGCAAGAAATGGGAATGAATTTGAAACACCGGGGCACCGTTGATTGCCGGCAAAACATTGAGATGCCTGCTTTTTAAATTCTAGTAAATCCAAAACTCATCTTAAATTCATGAAACTTGGCATGCTATCAATGAGCGGCATCAACATGCCGCGGTACAAATTTTGTCCAGTTTGGGGCTGGTTTGGGTATATGCTTCTCACAAACCGGAGCATCTCACAACAAGCATGATGGTTTTCTGTAGGGAACGTCCCACCTTTGTGGATGAAACGATATCCATTGCCTCTTATTGCTTTCAAATTTTTTTCTCGTGTCAACATAGAACAACAGGAGTGTTGTGTGATTTTTTGTGATTTTTTGGGGTTTGTTTGGACATTTTTATGCATTAACTGAGCTTTCAATGCATTTATGTGCATAACTCAAATTTGAACTACATGCACAAGCTCCAGCACATATAAATTGGTTGAAAAATCAAATCTGTGTCCTTGGGTGCATGCTTAGGTCCCATGCAAGGAATGGGAATGAATTTCAAACACCGGGGCACCGTTGATTGCCGGCAAAACATTGAGATGCCTGGTTTTTAAATTCCAGTAAATCCAAAACTCGTGTGAAATTCATGAAACTTGGCATGCTATCATGGAGCGGCATCAACATGCCGTGGTACAAATTTTGTCCCATTTGGGGCAGGTTTGGGTCTATCCTTCTCACAAACCGGAGCTTCTCACAACAAGCATGATGGCTTTCGGTAGGGAACGTCCCACCTTTGTGGACGAAACGATATCCATTGCCTCTTATTGCTTTCAATTTTTTTCTCATGTCAACATGGAACAACAGGAGTGTTGTGTGAGTTTTTGTTATTTTTCGGGATTCGTTTGGAAATTTTTATGCATTAACTATGTTTTCAATGCATTTTATGTGCATAACTCAAATTTGAACTACATGCACATGCTGCAGCGCATATAAATTGGTTGAAAAATCAAATATGTGTGCTTGGGTGCATGCTTAGGTCCCATGCAAGAAATGGGAATGAATTTGAAACACCGGGGCACCGTTGATTGCCGGCAAAACATTGAGATGCCGGGTTTTTAAATTCTATTAAATCCAAAACTCGTCTGAAATTCATGAAACTTGGCGTGCTATCATGGAGCAGCATCAACATGCCGTGGTACAAATTTTGTCCCATTTGGGGCAGGTTTGGGTATATGCTTCTCAAAAACCGGAGCTTCTCACAACAAGCATGCTGGTTTTCGGTAGGGAACGTCCCACCTTTGTGGATGAAACGATATCCATTGCCTCTTATTGCTTTCAAAAAAATTTCTCGTGTCAACAGAGAACAACAGGAGTGTGTGTGATTTTTTGTGATTTTTCAGGGTTCAGTTGAACATTTTTATGCATTAACTAAGTTTTCCATGCATTTTATGTGCATAACTCAAATTTGAACTACATGCACATGCTCCAGCGCATATAAATTGGTTGAAAAATCAAATATGTGTCCTTGGGTGCATGCTTAGGTCCCATGCAAGAAATGGGAATGAATTTGAAACACCGGGGCACCGTTGATTGCCGGCAAAACATTGAGATGCCTTGTTTTTAAATTCTAGTAAATCCAAAACTCGTCTAAATTCATGAAACTTGGCATGCTATCATGGAGCGGCATCAACATGCCGTGGTACAAATTTTCTCCCATTTGGGGCAGGTTTGGGTTTATGCTTCCCACAAACCGGAGCTTCTCACATCAAGCGTGATGGTTTTCGGTAGGGAACGTCCCACCTTTGTGGACGAAACGATATCCATTGCCTCTTATTGCTTTCAAATTTTTTTCTCGTGTCAACATAGAACAACAGGAGTGTTGTGTGATTTTTTTTGTTTTTTCGGGGTTCGTTTGGACATTTTTATGCATTAACTGAGTTTTCAATGCATTTTATGTGCATAATTCAAATTTGAACTACATGCACATGCTCCAGCCCATATGAATTGGTTGAAAAATCAAATCTGTGTCCTTGGGTGCATGCTTAGGTCCCATGCAAGATATGGGAATGAATTTCAAACACCGGGCACCGTTGAGTGCCGGCAAAACATTGAGATGCCTGGTTTTTAAATTCTAGTAAATCCAAAACTCATCTTAAATTCATGAAACTTGGCATGCTATCATGGAGGGGCATCAACATGCCGTGGTAAAAAATTTGTCCCATTTGGGGCAGGTTTCGGTATATGCTTGTCACAAACCGGAGGTTCTCAAAACAAGCATGATGGTTTCTGTAGGGAACGTCCCACCTTTGTGGACGAAACGATATCCGTTGCCTCTTATTGCTTTCAAATTTTTTTCTCATGTCAACATAGAACAACATGAGTGTTGTGTGATTTTTTGTGATTTTTCGGGGTTCGTTTGGACATTTTTATGCATTAACTAAGTTTTCAATGCATTTTTTGTGCATAATTCAAATTTTAACTACATGCACATGCTCCAGCACATATAAATTGGTTGGAAAATCAAATATGTGTCCTTGGGTGCATGCTTAGGTCCCATGCAAGAAATGGGAATGAATTTCGAACACCGGGGCACCGTTGACTGCCGGCAAAACATTGAGATGCCAAGTTTTTAAATTCTAGTAAATCCAAAACTCGTCTGAAATTCATGAAACTTGGCATGCTACATGGAGCGGCATCAACATGACGTGGTTCAAATTTTGTCCCATTTGGGGCGGGTTTGGGTATATGCTTCTCAGAAACCGGAGCTTCTCACAACAAGCATGATGGGTTTTGGTAGGGAACGTCCCACCTTTGTGGACGAAACGATATCCATTGCCTCTTATTGCTTTCAAATTTTTTTCTCGTGTCAACATAGAACAACAGGAGTGTGTGTGATTTTTTGTGATTTTTCAGGGTTCGTTTGGACATTTTTATGCATTAACTAAGTTTTCCATGCATTTTATGTGCATAATTCAAATTTGAACTACATGCACATGCTCTAGCGCATATAAATTGGTTGAAAAATCAAATCTGTGTCCTTGGGTGCAAGCTTAGGTCCCATGCAAGAAATGGGAATGAATTTGAAACACTGGGGCACCGTTGATTGCCGGCAAAACATTGAGATGCCTGGTTTTTAAATTCTAGTAAATCCAAAACTCGTCTGAAATTCATGAAACTTGGCATGTTATCATGGAGCGGCATCAACATGCCGTGGAATAAATTTTGTCCCATTTGGGGCAGGTTTGGGTATATGCTTCCCACAAACCGGAGCTTCTCACAACAAGCATGATGGTTTTTGGTAGGGAACGTCCCACCTTTGTGGAAGAAACGATATGCATTGCCTCTTATTGCTTTCAAATTTTTTTCTCGTGTCAACACAGAACAACATGAGTGTTGTGTGATTTTTTGTGATTTTTCGGGGTTCGTTCGACATTTTTATGCATTAACTGAGTTTTCAATGCATTTTATGTGCATAATTTAAATTGGAACTACATGCACATGCTCCAGCACATATAAATTGAATGAAAAATCAAATATGTGTCCTTGGGTGCATGCTTAGGTCGCATGCAAGAAATGGGAATGAATTTCAAACACCGGCGCACCATTGACTGCCGGCAAAACATTGAGATGCCTGGTTTTTAAATTCTAGTAAATCGAAAACTCGTCTTAAATTCATGAAACTTGGCATGCTATCATGGAGCGGCATCAACATGCCATGGTACAATTTTTGTCCCATTTGGGGCACGTTTGGGTATATGCTTCCCACAAACCGGAGCTTCTCACAGCAAGCATGATGGTTTTCTGTAGGGAACGTCCCACCTTTGTGGACGAAACGATATCCATTGCCTCTTTTTGCTTTCAAATTTTTTTCTCATGTCAACATAGAACAACAGGAGTGTGTGTGATTTTTTGTGATTTTTCGGGGTTCGTTTGGACATTTTTATGCATTAACAAAGTTTTCCATGCATTTTATGTGCATAATTCAAATTTGAACTACATGCACATCCTCCAGCGCATATAAATTGGTTTAAAAATAAAATCTGTGTCCTTGGGTGCATGCTTAGGTCCCATGCAAGAAATGGGAATGAATTTGAAACACCGGGGCACCGTTGATTGCCGGCAAAACATTGAGTTTCCTGGCTTTTAAATTCTAGTAAATCCAAAACTCGTCTGAAATTCATGAAACTTGGCATGCTATCATGGAGCGACATCAACATGCCATGGAACAAATTTTGTCCCATTTGGGGCAGGTTTGGGTATATGCTTCCCACAAATCGGAGCTTCTCACAACAAGCATGATGGTTTTCGGTAGGGAACGTCCCACCTTTGTGGACGAAACGATATCCATTGCCTCTTATTGCTTTCAAAAAAAATTCTCGTGTCAACATAGAACAACGGGAGTGTTGTGTGATTTTTTGTGATTTTTCGGGGTTCGTTTCGACATTTTTGTGCATTAAATGAGTTTTCAATGCATTTTATCTGCATAATTCAAATTTGAACTACATGCACATGCTCCAGCACATATAAATTGGTAGAAAAATCAAATATGTGTCCTTGGGTGCATGCTTAGGTCCCATGCAAGAAATGAGAATGAATTTCAAACACCAGGGCAACGTTGATTGCCGGCAAAACATTGAGATGCCTGGTTTTTTAAATTCTAGTAAATCCAAAACTCGTCTGAAATTCATGAAACTTGGCATGCTATCATGGAGCGGCATCAACATGCTGTGGAACAAATTTTGTCCCATTTGGGGCAGGTTTGGGTATATGCTTCCCACAAACCGAAGCTTCTCACAACAAGCATGATGGTTTTCGGTAGGGAACGGCCCACCTTTGTGGACGAAACGATATCCATTGCCTCTTATTGCTTTGAAATTTTTGTGTCGTGTCAACAGAGAACAACATGAATGTTGTGTGATTTTTTGGGAATCGTTTGGACATTTTTATGCATTAACTAAGTTTTCAATGCATTTTATGTGCATAATTCAAATTTGAACTACATGCACATGCTCCAGCACATATAAATTGGTTGAAAAATCAAATATCTGTCCTTGGGTGCATGCTTAGGTCTCATGCAAGAAGTCGGAATGACTTTCAAACACCGGGGCACCATTGACTGCCGGCAAAACATTGGGATGCCTGGTTTTTAAATTCTAGTAAATCCAAAACTGGAGCTATCATGGAGTGGCATCAACATGCCGTGGTACAATTTTTGTCCCATTTGGAGCAGGTTTGGGTATATGCTTCTCACAAACCGGAGCTTCTCACAACAAGCATGATGGTTTTCAGTAGGGAACGTCCCACCTTTGTGGATGAAATGATATCCATTGCCTCTTATTGCTTTCAATTTTTTTTCTCATGTCAACATAGAACAACAGGAGTGTGTGTGATGTTTTGTGATTTTTCGGGGTTCGTTTGGGCATTTTGATGCATTAACTAAGTTTTCCATGCATTTTATCTGCATAATTCAAATTTGAACTACATGCACATGCTCGAGCGCATATAAATTGGTTGAAAAATCAAATCTGTGTCCTTGGGTGCATGCTTAGGTCCCATGCAAGAAATGGGAATGAATTTGAAAAACCGGGGCACCGTTGATTGCCGGCAAAACATTGAGAGGCCTTGTTTTTAAATTCTAGTAAATCCAAAACTCGTCTGAAATTCATGAAACTTGGCATGCTATCATGGAGCGGCATCAACATGCCATGGAACAAATTTTGTCCCATTTGGGGCAGGTTTGGGTATATGCTTCCCACAAACCGGAGCTTCTCACAACAAGCATGATGGTTTTCGGTAGGGAACGTCCCACCTTTGTGGACGAAACGATATCCATTGCCTCTTATTGCTTTCAAAAAATTTCTCGTGTCAACATAGAACAACAGGAGTGTTGTGTGATTTTTTGTGATTTTTCGGGGTTCGTTTCGATATTTTTATGCATTAACTGAGTTTTCAATGCATTTTATGTGCATAATTGAAATTTGAACAACATGCACATGCTCCAGCACATATAAATTTGTTGAAAAATCAAATATGTGTCCTTGGGTGCATGCTTAGGTCCCTTGCAAGAAATGGGAATGAATTTCAAACACCAGGGCACCGTTGATTGCCGGCAAAACATTGAGATGCCTGGTTTTTAAATTCTAGAAAATCCAATACTCGTCTGAAATTCATGAAACTTGGCATGCTATCATGGAGCGGCATCAACATGCCGTGGTACAAATTTTGTCCCATTTGGGGCAGGTTTGGGTATATGCTTCTCACAAACTAGAGCTTCTCACAACAAGCATGATGGTTTTTGGTAGGGAACGTCCCACCTTTGTGGAGGAAACGATATCCATTGCCTCTTATTGCTTTCAAATTTTTGTCTCATGTCAACATAGAACTAGAGGAGTGTTGTGTGATTTTTTGTGATTTTTTGGGGATCGTTTGGACATTTTTATGTATTAACTAAGTTTTCAATGCATTTTATGTGCATAATTCAAATTTGAACTACATGCACATGCTCCAGCGCATATAAATTGGTTGAAAAATCAAATCTCTGTCCTTGGGTGCATGCTTAGGTCCCATGCAATTGGAATGAATTTCAAACACCGGGGCATGATGTCTACTACGCAACCTTCTTCTTGTAGATGTTGTTGGGCCTCCAAGTGCAGAGGTTTGTAGGACAGTAGAAAATTTCCCTCAAGTGGATGACCTAAGGTTTATCAATCCGTGGGAGGCGTAGGTTGAAGATGTTCTCTCTCAAACAACCCTGCAACCAAATAACAAAGAGCCTCTTGTGTCCCCAACACACCAAATACAATGGTAAATTGTATAGGCGCACTAGTTAGGCGAAGAGATGGTGATACAAGTGCAAGATGGATGGTAGATATAGGTTTTTGTAATATGAAAATATAAAAACAGAAAGGTGGCAAGCGATAAAAGTGAGCGTAAACGGTATTTCAATGCGTTGAAACAAGGCCTAGGGTTCATACTTTCACTAGTGCAAGTTCTCTCAACAATAATAATATAATTGGATCATATAACTATCCCTCAACATGCAACAAAGAGTCACTCCAAAGTCACTAATAGCGGAGAACAAACGAAAAGATTATTGTAGGGTACGAAACCACCTCATAGTTATCCTTTCTGATCAATCTATTCAAGAGTCAGTAGTAAAATAACACGAAGCTTCAAAGAGTGGCCCAAAGTTTCTACCGGAGAGTCAAGACGAAAACGTGTGCCAACCCCTATGCATAAGTTCACAATGTTACGGAACCCGCAAGTTGATCACCAAAACATACATCAAGTAGATCACGTGAATATCCCATTGTCACCACAGATAAGCACATGCAAGACATACATCAAGTGTTCTCAAATCCTTAAAGACTCAATTCGATAAGATAACTTCAAAGGGAAAACTCAATCCATTACAAGAGAGTAGAGGGGGAGAAACATCATAAGATCCATCTATAATAGAAAAGCTCGCGATACATCAAGATCGTACCACCTCAAGAACACGAGAGAGAGATCAAACACATACCTACTGGTACATACCCTCAGCCCCGAGGGTGAACTACTCCCTCCTCGTCATGGAGAGCACCGGGATGATGAAGATGGCCACCGGTGAGGGATCCCCCCTCCGGTAGGGTGCCGGAACAGGGTCCCGATTGGTTTTTGGTGGCTACAGAGCCTTGTGGCGGCGGAACTCCCGATCTATTGTGCTCCCTGATGTTTTTAGGGTATATGGACATATATAGGCAAAAGAAGTCGGTCAAGGGAGCCACGAAGGTGGGGGCGCACCTAGGGGGGTAGGGCGTGCCCTCCTGCCTCGTGGCTTCCTCGAAGCTTCCCTGACGTCTACTCCAAGTCTCCTGGATTGCTTCCGTTCCAAAAGTAACTCTCCCGAAGGTTTCATTCCGTTTGGATTCTGTTTGATATTCCTTTTCTTCGAAACACTTAAATAGGCAAGAAAACAACAATTTGGGCTGGGCCTTCGGTTAATAGGTTAGTCCCAAAAATAATATAAAAGTGTTTAGTAAAGCCCATAAACATCCAAAATAGATAATATAATAGCATGAATACTTCATAAATTATAGATACGTTGGAGACGTATCAGCATCCCGAAGCTTAATTCCTGCTCGTCCTCGAGTAGGTAAATGATAAAAGAAATAATTTATGAAATGTGAATGCTAGCAGGTGCACAAGTTTGATCAATGATAATTTCAATCACCTTTTCTAGCATCATTATATGTCATAACAGTAGCTCAACTCATAAAACTTTTCATGATCAAGTAACAAGCTATTCACATGTTAAAGCATAGACCATAAACTTTCTTGAAAACTAACAAACTATGTTCTTAGTCATCAAACAACTACAATTCATCTTATTTTCAGGAAGGGTCTAAGTAAGAGCTTTGATTTAGCAAATCCCACATACTCAACTATCATATAGTCTTCCATGATTGCTACCACTCAAAGCATATTTTTAGAACAAATAGCATCCATCGAACACAGAGAAAGATAGGGGCTTAATGTTTTGCCTCCCAACTTATTTATCATATAGATAATTGTCAACAATAATAATTCATGATCAAATATATTTGAATGGCCATATATGCTTAGATCTTTCTCCACCACATGATGCTTGCCAACTAAGAAGTAGGTTGGAATGAGAAGGAATACTACTGACTCTTGCATAAAAGTAAAAGATAGGCCCTTCACAGAGGGAAGCAGGGATTTGCACAGGTGCCAGAGCTCGAAGCTAAAACAGAGATGAAAATAATTTTGAGAGGTATGCTTTCATTGTCAACATAATGACCAAGAGTTCCCAATATCTTCCATACTAGATACATTATAGGCAGTTCCCAAACAGAAAGGTAAAGATTTTACTCCCCCTCCACCAACAATCACACTCCACGGCTTGTCCGAAACAACGGGTGCCGTCCAACTATCAACAATCCTGGGGGAGTTTGTTTAAATTATTTGCGAATTTGTTTTTGATATTTTGTTCATAGGACTGGGCATCCAGTTACCAGCCATTTTCTTGTGGATGATGAGCGGATTCCACTCATAGTGAGAATAACCCACCTAGCATGGAAGATACTGACAGCCCCTAGTCGCTACATGAACGATTCGGGCATACAAAACAGATTATTATTTGAAGGTTTAGAGTTTGGCACATGCAAATTTACTTGGAACGGCAGGTAAATACCGCATATAGGTAGATATGGTGGACACTCATGGAAGAAACTTGGTTCAAGGAATTTGGATGCACAATCAGTATTCCCGCTTAGTACAGATATTTTGGCTAGCAAAGGATTCTAAATAGCAAGCACCACATGTTAGAGGATCTATAAAAATATAACTTCTATACAAATATACCCAAGCATAACTCATTATGTTGTCTTCCTTGTCCAACTTCAACTAATTTGCTCAGGTTTGAAAATAATTAATGGGGCTCACAATCATAGAAGATGTCCAAGATAGTATATTTATATGTGAAATCTCTCTTCCTTCAATATTCTTTCATGAATTGTTCAAGTGACCAATACAATGTTTGCTAACCTTCAAAAAATTTACCACCTCTACTTCATATATGTGAAGGCATTAATCCCCATGGGAAAGGCATATGAAACATATATAATTTCAGATTTATGACATTCAAATCATTCAACCATTTACTCATAGGATATAAGTGAAGCACACGAGTAAATGACAAACTACTCCAAAAAGATATAAGTGAAGATCCATGAGTAGTTAAATAATTATGTAGCTATGTGAAGACTCTCTCTCATTTAAGAATTTCATATCTTGGGATATTATTCAAAGAGCAAGCAAAACAAAATAAAACAACATTTCAAGGATATCATTCATCATGTGAAGAAGCAAAAACTTAGGCTCAACCGATACTAACCGATAATTCTTGAAGAAGAAAGGTGAGATGCCTACCGGGGCATCCCCAAGCTTAGATGCTTGAGACTTCTTGAAATATTATCTTGGGGTGCCTTGGGCATCCCCAAGCTTGAGCTTTTCTGTCTCCTTAATTCCTCTCATATCATGGTTTCCTAAATCTCGAAAGCTTCATCCACACCAAACTCAACAAGCACTCGTGAGATAAGTTAGTATAAACCAATGCAAAAACCTTATCATTTTCTACTGTAACAAATCACTAAAATTATTATTCAACATTGCATACTAAATGCCTCTCCATATTTAATACTCCTATCCTCAAATTGATTCATTAAACAAGCAAACATATGCAAACAATGCAAACATAACAGCAATCTGCCAAAACAGTACAGTCTGTAAAGAATGCAAGATTCATCATACTTCCCTAACTCCAAACATTATGAAATTCTACCACACGGTAGAAAATTTATCAGAGCTCAATATGCACAAAGTTTCAACATTTTATCATATTCTGACTTTTCTAGGGAATTTTTGCAACAGCGGTAAACTTTCTGTTTTGAAACAGCAACATGTATACTTGCAAAATAAGCATGGTAAAGGCTATCCTTGACATTTTTATTGAAAATAGAGATGCAAAAAATTATTATAAATAACAGCAAGCAAATACTAACAAAATAAAATGACGCTCCAAGCAAAACACATATCATGTGGTGAATAAAAATATAGCTCCAAGTAAAGTTACCGATGAACGAAGACGAAAGAGGGGATGCCATCCGGGGCATCCCCAAGCTTAGGCTTTTGGTTGTCCTTGAATATTACCTTGGGGTGCCTTGGGCATCCCCAAGATTAGGCTCTTGCCACTCCTTATTCCATAGTCCATCGATTCTTTACCCAAAACTTGAAAACTTCACAACACAAAACTCAACAGAAAACTCGTAAGCTCCGTTACTATAAGAAAATAAATCACCACTTAGGTACTATTGTGAACTCATTATAAATTCATATTGGTGTAATATATACTGTATTCCAACTTCTCTATGGTTCAGACCCTCCGATACTACTCATAGATTCATCAAAATAAGCAAACAACACAATGAAAACAGAATCTGTCAAAAACAGAACATTCTGTAGTAATCTGTATGAAACGCAAACTTCTGGAACTTCGAAAGATCTGCCAAAATAGGAAGACCTAGATAATTTGATTATTGATCTACTTCAATTGGAATCAGTATTTTATCACTTACTGGTGATTTTTAACAATTGTTTTCATGAGCAGAAAGTTTCTGTCATTTTCAGCAAGATCAAATAATTTTCATCCAAGAAGATCCTATAGGTCTTACTTGGCACAAACACTAATTAAAACATAACACCACATCTAACCAGAGGCTAGGTGATTTATTTATTACTAAACAGGAGCAAAAAGCAAATAAGAAAAATAAAATTGGGTTGCCTCCCAACAAGCGCTAACGTTTAACGCCCCTAGCTATGATGATTTCAATGATGCTCACCTAAAAGATAAGATTTGAAACATAAAGAGAGCATCATGAAGAATATGACTAGAACATTTAAGTCTAACCCACTTCCTATGCATAGGGATTTTGTGAGAAAACAACTTATGGGAACAATAATCAACTAGCATAGGAAGGCAAAACAAGCATAACTTCAAAACTTTAAGCACATAGAGAGGAAACTTGATATTATTGCAATTCTTACAAGCATATATTCCTCCCTCATAATAATTTTCAATAGCATCATGAATGAATTCAACAATATAACCAGAACCTAAAGCATTCTTTTCATGATCTACAAGCATAGAAAATTTACTACTCTTCACATAAGCAAATTTATTCTCATCAATAGTAGTGGGAGCAAACTCAACAAAATAACTATCATGTGAAGCATAATCCAATTGAAAATTAAAATCACGATGACAAGTTTCATGGTTATCTTTATTCTTTGTAGCATATGTGTCATCACAATAATCATCATAGATAGGAGGCATGCTTTCATCATAATAAATTTGCTCATCAAAATTTGGGGGACTAAACATATCATCTTCACCAAACATAGCATCCCCAAGCTTGTGGCTTTGCATATCATTAGCATCATCGGTAATCAAAGAATTCATACTAGCAACATTGCAATCATGCTCATCGTTCAAAGATTTAGTGCCAAACATTCTAATGCATTCTTCTTCTAACATTTTGGCACAATTAAATGGAATCCTTATTTTCATGAAAGATATTAAAAAGATGAAGCATTTGAGGCACCCTCAATTCCATTTTTTTGTAGTTTTCTTTTATAAACTAAACTAGTGATAAAACAAGAAACTAAAAGATTCGATTGCAAGATCTAAAGATATACCTTCAAGCACTCACCTCCCCGGCAACGGCGCCAGAAAAGAGCTTGATGTCTACTACGCAACCTTCTTCTTGTAGACGTTGTTGGGCCTCCAAGTGCCAAGGTTTGTAGGACAGTAGAAAATTTCCCTCAAGTGGATGACCTAAGGTTGATCAATCCGTGGGAGGCGTAGGTTGAAGATGGTCTATCTCGAGCAACCCTGCAACCAAATAACAAAGAGTCTCTTGTGTCCCTAACACACCAAATACAATGGTAAATTGTATAGGTGCACTAGTTCGGCGAAGAGATGGTGATACAAGTGCAAGATGGATGGTAGATATAGGTTTTTGTAATATGAAAATATAAAAACAGCAAGGTAGCAAGCGATAAAAGTGAGCGTAAAAGGTATTGCAATGCGTTGAAACAAGGCCTAGGGTTCATACTTTCACTAGTGCAAGTTCTCTCAACAATAATAACATAATTGGATCATATAACTATCCCTCAACATGCAACAAAGAGTCACTCCAAAGTCACTAATAGCGGAGAACAAACAAAGAGATTATTGTAGGGTACGAAACCACCTCAAAGTTATCCTTTCTGATCGATCTATTCAAGAGTCTGTAGTAAAATAACACGAAGCTATTCTTTCCGTTCAATCTATCATAGAGCTCGTACTAGAATAACACCTTAAGACACAAATCAACCAAAACCCTAATGTCACCTAGATACTCCAATGTCACCTCAAGGATCCGTGGGTATGATTATACGATATGCATCACACAATCTCAGATTCATCTATTCAACCAACACATAGAACTTCAAAGAGTGCCCCAAAGTTTCTACCGAAGAGTCAAGACGAAAACGTGTGCCAACCCCTATGCATAAGTTCACAATGTTACGGAACCCGCAAGTTGATCACCAAAACATACATCAAGTAGATTACGTCAATATCCCATTGTCACCATAGATAAGCACATGCAAGACATACATCAAGTGTTCTCAAATCCTTAAAGACTCAATCTGATAAAATAACTTCAAAGGGAAAACTCAATCCATTACAAGAGAGTAGAGGGGGAGAAACATCATAAGATCCTGCTATAATAGCAAAACTCGCGATACATCAAGATTGTACCACCTCAAGAACATGAGAGAGAGAGATCAAACACATAGCTACTGGTACATACCCTCAGCCCCAAGGGTGAACTACTCCCTCCTCGTCATGGAGAGCGCCGGGATGATGAAGATGGCCACCGGTGAGGGATCCCCCCTCCGGTAGGGTGCCGGAACAGGGTCCCGATTGGTTTTTGGTGGCTACAGAGGCTTGCGGCGGTGGAACTCCCAATCTATTGTGCTCCCTGATGTTTTTAGGGTATATGGACATATATAGGCGAAAGAAGTCGGTCAGGGGAGCCACGAGGGGCCCACGAGGGTGGGGGCACGCCCAGGGGGGTAGGGCGCGTCTCCCTGCCTCGTCGCTTCCTTGAAGCTTCCCTGACGTCTACTCCAAGTCTCCTGGATTGCTTCCGTTCCAAAAATAACTCTCCCGAAGGTTTCATTCCGTTTGGACTCCGTTTGATATTCCTTTTCTTCAAAACACTGAATTAGGCAAGAAAACAACAATTTGGGCTGGGCCTCCGGTTAATAGGTTAGTCCCAAAAATAATATAAAAGTGTTTAGTAAAGCCCATAAGCATCCAAAACAGATAATATAATAGCATGAATACTTCATAAATTATAGATACGTTGGAGACGTATCAGGGCAGCGTTGATTGCCGGCAAAACATTGAGATGCCTGGTTTTTAAATTCCAGTAAATCCAAAACTCGTCTAAAATTCATGAAACTTGCCATGCTACCATGGAGCGGCATCAACATGCCGTGCTACAAATTTTGTCCCATTTGGGGCAGGTTTGGGTATATGCTTCTCACAAACCGGAGCTTCTCACAACAAGCATGATAGTTTTCGGTAGGGAACGTCCCACCTTTGTGGACGAAACGATATCCATTACCTCTTATTGCTTTCACTTTTTTTCCCGTGTCAACATAGAACAACAGGAGTGTTGTGTGATTTTTTGTGATTTTTCGGGGTTCGTTTGGATATTTTTATGCATTAACTGAGTTTTCAATGCATTTTATGAGCATAATTCAAATTTGAACTACATGCACATGCTGCAGCGCATATATATTGGTTGAAAAATCAAATCTGTGTCCTTGGGTGCATGCTTAGGTCCCATGCAAGAAATGGGAATGAATTTCAAACACCGGGGCACCGTTGATTGCCGGCAAAACATTGAGATGCCTGGTTTTTAAATTCTAATAAATCCAGAACTTGTCTGAAATTCATGAAACTCGGCATGCTATCATGCACCGGCATCCACATGCCGTGGTACAAATTTTGTACCATTTCGGGCAGGTTTCGGTATATGCTTCTCACAAACTGGAGCTTCTCACAACAAGCATGATGGTTTTCGATAGGGAACATCCCACCTTTGTGGACGAAATGATATCCATTGCCTCTTATTGCTTTCAATTTTTTTTCCGGGGCACCGTTGATTGCCGACAAAACATTGAGATGCCTGGTTTTTAAATTCTAGTAAATCCAAAACTCGTGTGAAATTCATGAAACTTGGCATGCTATCATGGAGCGGCATCAACATGCCGTGGTACAAATTTTGTCCCATTTGGGGCAAGTTTGAATATATGCTTCTCACAAACCGGAGCTTCTCACAACAAGCATGATGGTTTTCGGTAGGAAACGTCCCACCTTTGTGGACGAAACGATATACATTGCCTCTTATTGCTTTCAAATTTTTTTCTCATGTCAACCTAGAACAACAGGAGTGTTGTGTGTTTTTTTGTGATTTTTCGTGGTTCGTTTGGACATTTTTATGCATTAACTGAGTTTTCAATGCATTTTATGTGCATAATTCAAATTTGAACTACGTGCACATGCTCCAGCGCATATAAATTGGTTGAGAAAACAAATTTGTGTCCTTGGGTGCATGCTTAGGTCCCATGCAATAAATGGGAATGAATTTCAAACACCGGGGCACCGTTGACTGCCGGCAAAACATCGAGATGCCTTGTTCTTAAATTCTTGTAAATCCAAAACTTGTCTGAAATTCATGAAACTTGGCATGCTATCATGGAACGGCATCAACATGACGTGGTACAAATTTTGTCCCATTTTGGGCAGGTTTGGGTATATGCTTCTCACAAACCGGAGCTTCTCACAACTAGCATGATGGTTTTTGGTAGGGAACGTCCTACCTTTTGTGGACGAAATGATATCCATTGCCTCTTATTGCTTTCAATTTTTTTATCGTGTCAACATAGAACAACAAGAGTGTTGTGTGATTTTTTGTGATTTTTCGGGGTACGTTTGGACATTTTTATGCATTAATTGAGTTTTCAACGCATTTTATGCGCATAATTCAAATTTGACCTACATGCACATGCTCCGGCGCATATAAATTGGTTGAAAAATCAAATTTGTGTCCTTGGGTGCATGCTTAGGTCTCATGCAATAAATGGGAATGAATTTCAAACACCGGGGCACCATTGACTGCCGGCAAAACCTTGAGATGCCTGGTTTTTAAATTCTAGTAAATCCAAAACTCGTCTGAAATTCAGGATAGTTGGCATGCTATCATGGAGGGGCATCAACATGCCGTGGTACAAATTTTGTCCCATTTGGGGCAGGTTTGGGTATATGCTTCTCACAAACCGGAGCTTCTCACAACAAGCATGATGGTTTTCGGTAGGGAACGCCCCACCTTTGTGGACAAAACGATATCCATTGCCTCTTATTGCTTTCAAAATTTTTATCGTGTCAACATAGAACAACAGGAGTGTTCTGTGATTTTTTGTGATTTTTCGGGGTTCGTTTGGACATTTTGATGCATTAACTTAGTTTTCAATGCATTTTATGTGCATAATTCAAATTTGAACTACATGCACATGCTCCAGTGCATATAAATTAATTGAAAAATGAAATCTGTGTCCTTGGGTGCATGCTTAGGTCCCATGCAAGAAATGGGAATGAATTTCAAACACCGGGGCACCGTTGATTGCCGGCAAAACATTGAGATGCCTGGTTTTTAAATTCTAGTAAATCCAAAAGTCATCTGAAATTCATGAAACTTGGCATGCTATCATGGAGCGGCATCAACATGCCGTGGTACAAATTTTGTCCCATTTGGGGCAGGTTTGGGTATATGCTTCTCACAAACCGGAGCTTCTCACAACAAGCATGATGGTTTTCGGTAGGGAACGCCCCACCTTTGTGGACGAAATGATATCCATTGCCTCTTATTGCTTTCAATTTTTTTCTCGTGTCAACATAGAACAACAGGAGTGTTGTGTGATTTATTGTGATTTTTCGGGGTTCGTGAATGAATTCCAAACATCGGGGCACCGTTGATTGCCGGCAAAACGTTGAGATGCCTGGTTTTTAAATTCTAGTAAATCCAAAATCTGAAATTCATGAAACTTGGCATGCTATCATGGAGCGGCATCAACATGCCGTGGTACAAATTTTGTCCCATTTGGTGCAGGTTTGGGTATATGCTTCTCACAAACCGGAGCTTCTCACAACAAGCATGATGAATTTCGGTAGGGAACGTCCCATCTTTGTGGACGAAACAAAATCCTTGCTACTTATTGGTTTCAAAATTTTCTCTCGTGTCAACATAGAACAACAGGAGTGTTGTGTGATTTTTTGTGATTTTTCGGGGTCGTTTGGACATTTTTATGCATTAACTGAGTTTTCAATGCAGTTTATGTGCGTAATTGAAATTTGAACTACATGAATATGCTCCGGCGCATATAAATTGGTTGAAAAATCAAATCGGTGTCCTTGGGTGCATGCTTAGGTCCCATGCAAGAAATGGGAATGAATTTCAAACATTGGGGCACCGTTGATTGCCGGCAAAACATTGAGATGCCTAGTTTTTTAATTCTGGTAAATCGAAAACTCATCTGAAATTCATGAAACTTGGCATGCTATCATGGAGCGGCATCAACATGTCGTGGTACCAATTTTGTCCCATTTGGGGCAGGTTTGGGTATATGCTTCTCACAAACCGGAGCTTCTCACAACAAGCATGATGGATTTCGGTAGGGAACGTCCCACCTTTGTGGACGAAACGAAATCCATTGCCACTTATTGGTTTCGAATTTTTCTCTCGTGTCCACATAGAATAACAGGAGTGTTGTGTGATTTTTTGTGATTTTTCGGGGTCGCTTGGACATTTTTATGCATTAACTGAGTTTTCAATGCAGTTTATGTGCATAATTCAAATTTGAACTACATGCACATGCTCCAGCGCATATAAATTGGTTGAAAAATCAAATCTGTGTCATTGGGTGCATGCTTAGGTCCCATGCAAGAAATGGGAATGAATTTCAAACATTGGGGCACCGTTGATTGTCGGCAAAACATTGAGATGCCTGGTTTTTTAATTCTGGTAAATCCAAAACTCATCTGAAATTCATGAAACTTGGCATGCTATCATGGAGCGGCATCAACATGGCGTGGTACAAATTTTGTACATTTGGGGCAGGTTTGGGTATATGCTTCTCACAAACCGGAGCTTCACACAAGAATCATGATGGTTTTCGGTAGGGAACGTCCCACCTTTGTGGACAAAACGATATCCATTGACTCTTATTGCTTTCAATTTTTTTCTCGTGTCAACTGAAAGGACCACGATGTCGCCTAGAGGGGGTGAATTGGCGTTTTAAATTCTTTTACGGATTTGGCTATATCCAAATGCGGAAATAAACTAAACAAATACTTTTCAAGCACAAATCCTAAATATACTAGGCTCACCAAGTGCACCAACAACTTAGGATAAACAAGATGAGAACAACGAGGATACGAGTAAGCACAAGTAAGTCACACAACCTTACTCAATGTATATCACGAGATATGGAAATGATTAATACACACAACCACAAGTACGCAATACAAGCTTACACAAATTGTATCACGATATATGGAATTGAATGATACAAGCAAACTCAAGTAAGCACTACAAGCTTACACAAGTTATGTCACAAGATATGAAAATGAATGTTAGAAGCTATAGCAATTCACACTAAGCATAAGATAGAGCAATAGTAGAAAGTATGAATTGCGAATATAAAGTGTAGTCCTAAATAATCTCTTCAAGGGAGTGGCCAACACAATATAATAAGGATAACAAGATATAGTGAATGCACGGTCAAGTGACCAAAGTAAACCACAAGTAAGGAGTTAGGGTTATGGATAACCAAAGTCACAAAGACGAGGATGTATCCCGATGTTCACTTCCTTGGAGGGAAGCTAGTCACCGTTAGAGAGGTGGATGTTACCACGAAGGCACACCAACGCCACGAAGGCTCACCCTATTCTCCTTGAGATATCTCCACGAAGGCGATTCTCAACCACTAGTGGTAGACCTTGAGGCGGCCTCCAAACCTTCACAAACTTTCCGGGGGACAAATCACAAGTTGATTTCTCACCGGAGCACTCCTACCATCTAGGAGTCTCTAACCTCCAAGAGTAACAATAACAAAGGGGAAATGCTCAAGACTTGCTCAAATCACGAATTTATTTGGTCAAGAGAGGGAGAGGGAGTGGATCTATCACTTGATTGGAAAAACTCTCAAGAACTCTCACGAATCTCTCCGGGATCTAGGATTTGGTGTAGGAGAAGTGAGAGGGAGCCACTTGTGTTCTTGGGGCGATTTGGGATGAAGTGGTCAACCCTCTACCGGATTAGTAGAGGGATATATATAGAGGGCCTAGAAAACTAGCCGTTTGTGAGTAAGTGACAGCGCCGGGCCGGACATCCGGGCCGGACATCCAGGAAAGTGCCGGACATCCGGCGGGCACAACCAACATTTGAAAATAGGTTCTGGAATTTGCGGGCCGGATTTCCAGGATGATCCCGGATATCTGGGGCGACCCGGAAGCCCGGACATCCGGCCAAGTCCCGGATGTCCGGCCATTAAAAAAACAGCAGGAACCCCAAAACTGAAACATGCATAACTTTTACATCCGGACTCCGATTTTGATGATCTTGGGCTCGTTTTGAAGCTATGGAAAAGCTCCAGGTCCTCACATAGAGAACCACCCAAGATAAGCCAAAATGGAGGGTGCAAAGCATGCAAGGGTTATACATATACTTTGGGGAACCTAGTTGGCTTTGGATTTTCTTTTGAGATATGTAGGCATATTGTATTTGTATTGGATAGGAGTGCAATATGCCTATGTTGGAATATGATGTGAGAAGAATAGAAATAGATGATGTTGACTTGAGCAAATCCATCACTAACCCCTTTGATCCCCTCTTAATAGTGCGGGATCCCTATAACTCAAGAATCATAAAAGAACTATACTAGATAGCTTCCGGAAACTCATTCTTGAGCATATACCCTTTTCGATGGTCATCGATCCTCACATCTAAAGCCAAAGGAACTAATACCTTTGACTAGAGCCTTTCACTTGAGCTTTATATTGATGTTTCTTCATGGCTCAAGTTGAAGGCAAGACATTGGAGAAGTCTTCAAGTAGCTCCCCCATACACAATGTGGAAAGCTTTGCTTTGCATTCATCTTTACTTGTCCATCAACATTAATTACTTGATGACATACTTTGATGAGCACCAAGCTTTCGTATAAGCACAAGCTCATGAGAATTACCTAACCCACATAACATAAACAACACATAGTATGGGTTAGTACACAAAGCGCAATTGATAAATTCTTACCATACCACAAGATCTCATGTGGCACATGATATGCGCTTGTGTGTTGACCATCTTAGAGGTCAATCTTTGATCTTCATCTTGGTCAACATTTATCTTTGCTCCATGATTAATATTGATGTCTTGAAGGCCCTATTGATATCTTCACTATGCTTCATTTCTTCAAGACATAATAACCAATATCTCAATTCACCATGACCATATCAAGTTTCTCCTTGAATATCATATTGGACATAATTTGCTTGTTCTGATGCTCCAACATAGTATCTTGAGAGGCACAATGAATTCTTCACTTGAATTACTTGCTTCAAGACATAATAATCCATGACTCAACATATGAGCTCATAATGATCCTATCTTCAAGCATATGTAGAATTCTTCTCTTTAATCATTCTCTCAAGATCTTGATCCATCATGGTTCAACCCATAAGCCTTGATGCATGCACAACAATATGTATATGGCATTCATTTCGAATCCATTCTATCTCCTTCTTGCATCACCATGGAACAAACATCCTTCAGTTCATCCAATATTCTTCATGCATTGGAAATGGAACTTTCCTTCAAATGTATAACTCAATGCAAACATTAGTCCATTAGGATTGTAATCAATTACCAAAACCACACATGGGGACTACATGTACTTTCAATCTGCCCCATTTTGGTAATTGATGACAATCTCAACAAGAGGGTTTATATAATGAACTTTAACACAAGTATGAAATTTACCCGAGGATAAATTGTATACTTGAGATAGTATTGATAGCATCAAGTGTCACAAAGATACTTGAGTTTATCAGGCTCAGTGTACTAACATCGAAACACTACACAAGTATTTGATGTTAGTGGAACCACAATATATAGAGCAAGCTCCCCCACAATATATCCATGTGTGAATGAACTTTGAATTTCCTTGGATATATTGGTTGGCATACACTAGGTGGAGTTTTCTCTATATATTCATTCATGCAACAAACATATTTATCTTAAACCCTCTAAACTTCTCCCCCATTGGCAACAAATGCCAAAATGGATTAAAAAAATAGAGGACTAATATAGTATGAGTTCCTCCTTAATGTGTGCATATCGCGAAAATGTGAGTGAAATCAAATGCACATATTCAATGATGAAAAATTTGAGGAGCTCAACCCATATTTAGGATCTAGAATGCAACAAGATAGTATGATATGAAAATAAGATTAAACATGGGAGGAAAACATTCAAAAGATCCAAAGAACATATTTTGGACAAGATAAAATAGGAATATCCAATGTGATCATCATGTCAAGTATGGTCCAAAATACATCCAAAACACATGAGTGCGCAAGGATATATGCAATGCATATAAGCACTCGCGACACAATCTCTTACCGAAGCCACACCACACAAAGTGGACGGCAAGGAATAAATGATATCAAGGAAAGATATGAACTTTCTTATGTATAAAAATTTCTAAGTGGCCAATAATAATCATGATATGTATCCACAAAGAAACCCGTATACACACAAAAGGTTGTAATTGATAAGAACATGATATCCATGGGTGAATTCACTATTATACAACTTTGAGCCTAGCATAAGAGCAAGGCACATGGCACAAATTGATCTCATTTGCATAACACAAAGTGACGCAAGCAATCAAAAGATCTGACGAGCCAGAAGGATAAAAGAAAATTATGATTTGAGAAAAGGAGTGTTCTAAGGAAAATAGAGAAGCTCCCCATGATTTGTGCACTATTTAGATTTTTTTTATTTGGATACAAGTGCACAAAATAGGATCATCACTCCCCCAAAATCAATAGGAACACAAAACAATTGCAAGCAAGCATAGGTAAGAAAAGAAGCCTAGCAATTGCAACAAACATATGGTTGAACAACATGTAAATGAGGAACCTAATAATAGGCACAACCAAAACGATGTGTGTGAGTCACGTCAAAGCACTTGAGAAGACTAATATAAGGATGAGAATTAAGCATCAACATAGTCTTGAGTAAATGAGATTCAAGGTGCCAGACATGTCCTTCCCACACACACGAACTTAAGCAGGTGACACACACATCAAGCAAATGGGTTTCACAAGCTCACTAATAGCAAATTAAAAATCAAAGCTTATGACAGCCCATGGTGAAGATAGGAAATAATAGGCTTGTCAAGACAAGCACGAGGACAACAAACTTCACCAAACATGAGTGGACTAAGATGCAAAGAGGTAAGAGACACACTCATACAACGAATGCTTCCATGGAGCCACCAAAGATATAAAAGGAGAATGAAACGATGGACATGAAAGAATAGGGATATCAACTAGAGATGTAACTTCTCTCACGTGTATAAGATTCTAGGTAAATGACATATATATCCACAAAGAAGGATGTACACATGAAACAGTTACAAAAGGAAAGAATAAGATATCCAAACGGGAGTCATAAAATATACCAATGAGATCTTTGCTTGAAAGCATAGCACATGGCTTAATATTATCTTATTGTATATTAGTGAACTCCAAACACACAACAATCAAAGACATCACAACGAGCAACAAGAGATCATTGTTGGGATGCTTTGAGAGAGGAAACAAGTATCACAGGAATGAGTCAAGAAATTCATGCCATGATGCAACCTACACAAGGTTGACCCCATTCATGCCATGATGCAACCTACACAAGGTTGACCCCATTTCTATATATATGCATGAAGTAAATATTGTTGGAAATATGGTTATTATTGTATTTCCTTGTTCATGATAATTGTCTATTGTTCATGCTATAATTGTATTAACTGGAAACCACAAAGTAGTTGTGGGTGATGATTTGTTCAATTTGCTTACCGTTACTAGTCTTATCTTGATTCAGCGGCATCGTGGGATGAAGCGGCCCGGACCGACCTTACACTTACACTTAGGTGAGACAGGTTCCACCGACTGACATGCACTTGATGCATAAGGTGGCTAGCGGGTGTCTGTCTCTCCCACTTTAGTCGGATCGATTTCGATGAAGAGGGTCCTTATGAAGGGTAAATAGCAATTGGCATATCACCGTTGTGGCTTTTGCGTAGGTAAGAAACGTTCTTGCTAGAAACCCATAGCAGCCACGTAAAACATGCAACAACAATTAGAGGACGTCTAACTTGTTTTTGCAGGGTATGCTATGTGATGTGATATGGCCAAAAGGATGTGATGAATTATATATATGTGATGTATGAGATTGATCATGTTCTTGTAATAGGAATCACGACTTGTATGTCGATGAGTATGACAACCGGCAGGAGCCATAGGAGTTGTCTTAATTTATTGTATGACCTGCGTGTCAATGAAAAACGCCATGTAATTACTTTACTTTATTGCTAACCGTTAGCCATAGTAGTAGAAGTAATAGTTGGTGAGACAACTTCATGAAGACACGATGATGGAGATCATGATGATGGAGATCATGGTGTCATGCCGGTGACGAAGGTGATCATGCCGCGCCTCGAAGATGGAGATCAAAAGGCGCAAGATGATACTGGCCATATCATGTCACTTTATGATTTGCATGTGATGTTTGTCATGTTTACATCTTATTTGCTTAGAACGACGGTAGCATAAATAAGATGATCCCTCACTAAAATTTCAAGAGATGTGTTCCCCCTAACTATGCACCGTTGCGAAGGTTCGTTGTTTCGAAGCACCACATGATGATCGAGTGTGATAGATTCTAACGTTCGCATACAACAGGTGTAAGCCAGATTTGCACATGCAAAACACTTAGGTTGACTTGACGAGCCTAGCATGTACAGACATGGCCTCAGAACACAAGAGACCGAAAGGTCGAACATGAGTCGTATAGTAGATACGATCAACATGAAGATGTTCACCGATGATGACTAGTCCGTCTCATGTGATGATCGGACACGGCCTAGTTGACTCAGATCATGTATCACTTAGATGACTAGAGGGATGTCTATCTAAGTGGGAGTTCATTAAATAATCAGATGAACATAATTATCATGAACATAGTCAAAAGGTCTTTGCAAATTATGTCATAGCTTACGTTTTGGTTCTACTGTTTAAGATATGTTCCTAGAGAAAATTGAGTTGAAAGTTGATAGTAGAAATTATGCGGACTGGGTCCGTAAACTAAGGATTATCCTCATTGCTGCGCACAAGGCTTATGTCCTTAATGCACCGCTCAGTGTGCTGAACCTTGAGCGTCGTCTGTGGATGTTGCGAACATCTGACATACACATTTTGATGACTACGTGATAGTTCAGTACGTAATGCTAACGGTTTAGAATTGAGGCGCCAAAGACGTTTTTGAAACATCGCAGAACATATGAGATGTTCCAAAGACTGAAATTGGGATTTCAGACTAGTGCCCACGTCAAGAGGTATGAGACCTCTGACAAGTTTCTTAAGCCTGCAAACTAAGGGAGAAAAGCTCAATCGTTGAGCATGTGCTCAGGTTGTCTGAGTACTACAATCGCTTGAATCGAGTGGGAGTTAATCTTCTAGATGAGATAGTGATGGTTCTCCATAGTCACTGCCACCAAGCTATTAGAGCTTCGTGATGAACTATAACATATCAAGGATAGACATGATGATCCTTGAGCAACTCGTGATGTTTGACACCGCGAAAGTAGAAATCAAGTAGGAGCATCAATTGTTGATGGTTAGTAAAACCACTAGTTTCAAGAAGGGCAAGGGAAAGAAGGGATACTTCATGAAATGGCAAATCAGTTGCTGCTCTAGTGAAGAAACCCAAGGTTGAACCCAAACCCGAGACTAAGTGCTTCTGTAATGAGGGGAACGGTCACTGAAGCAGAACTACCCTAGATACTTGGTAGATGAGAAGGCAGGCAAGGTCGACAGAAGTATATTGGATATACATTATATTAATGTGTACTTTACTAGTACTCCTAGTAGCACCAGGGTATTAGATACCGGTACGGTTGCTAAGTGTTGGTAACTCGGAATAAAAAGCTACGGAATAAACAGAGACCAGCTAAAGGTGAGATGACGATATGTGTTGGAAGTGTTTCCAAGGTTGATGTGATCAAGCATCGCATGCTCCCTCTACCATCGAGATTGGTGTTAAACCTAAATAATTGTTATTTGGTGTTTGCGTTGAGCATAGACATGATTGGATTATGTTTATCGCAATACGGTTATTCATTTAAGGAGAATAATGGTTACTCTGTTTATTTGAATAATACCTTCAATGGTCTTGCACCTAAAATGAATGGTTTATTGAATCTCGATCGTAGTGATACACATGTTCATGCCAAAAGATATAAAATAGTAATGATAGTACCACATACTTGTGGCACTACCATTTGAGTCATATTGGTATAAAACGCATGAAGAAGCTGCATGTTGACGGATCTTTGGACTCACTCCTTTTTGAAAAGATTGAGACATGCGAACCATGTCTATTGGTAGATATGCATGAAGAAACTCCATACAGATGGATCGTTTGGACTCACTTGATTTTGAATCACTTAAGACATGCAAATCATAACACATGGGCAAGATGACTGAAAGGCCTCGTTTTCAGTAAGATGGAACAAGAAAGCAACTTGTTGGAAGTAATACATTTTGATGTGCGCAGTCCAATGAGTGCTGAGGCATGCAGTGGATATCGTTATGTTCTTACTTCACAGATGATTTGAGTAGATGCTGAGTGTATTTACTTGATGAAACACAAGTCTGAATTATTGAAAGGTTCAAGTAATTTCAGAGTGAAGTTGAAGATCGTCGTGACAAGAGGATAAAATGTCTGTGATATGATCATAGAGATGAATATTTGAGTTACGAGTTTGGCATACAATTAAGACATCGTGGAAATTGTTTCACAACTAATACCGCCTGGAACACCATAGTGTGATGGTGTGTCCGAACATCATAACTGCACCCCATTGGATATGGTGCATACCATGATGTCTCTTATCAAATTACCACTATCGTTTATGGGCTAGGCATTAGAGACAACCGCATTCACTTTAAATAGGGCACCACGCAATTCCGTTGAGACGACACCGTATGAACTATGGTTTAGAGAAACCTAAGCTGTCCTTTCTTAAAAGTTTGGGGCTGCGACGCTTATGTGAAAAAGTTTCAGGCTGATAAGCTCGAACCCAAAGCGGATAAATGCATCTTCATAGAATACCCAAAACAGTTGGGTATACCTCCTATTTCAGATCTGGAAGCAAAAGTGATTGTTTCTAGAAACGGGTCCTTTCTCGAGGAAAAGTTTCTCTCGAAAGAATTGAGTGGGAGGATGGTGGAGACTTGATGAGGTTATTGAACCGTCACTTCAACTAGTGTGTAGCAGGGCACATGAAGTTGTTCCTGTGGCACCTACACCAATTAAAGTGGAAGCTTATGATAGTGATCTTGAAACTTCGGATCAAGTCACTACCAAACCTCGTAGATCGACAAGGATGCGTACTACTTCAGAGTGGTACGTAATCCTGTCTTGGAAGTCATGTTGCTAGACAACAATGAACCTACTAGCTATGGAGAAGCGATGGTGGGCCCAGATTCCGACAAATGGTTTGAGGCCATAAAATCCGAGAGAGGATCCTTGTATAAAAACGAAGTATAGACTTTGGAAGAACTACTTGATGGTCGTAAGGCTGTTGGGTGTAGATGGATTTTAAAAGGAAGACGGACAATGATGGTAAGTGTCACCATTAAGAAAGCTCGACTTGTCGTTAAGATGTTTTCTGACAAGTTCAAGGAGTTGACTACGATGAGATTTTCTCACTCGTAGCGATGCTAAGAGTCTGTTGGAATTATATTAGCAGTTACTGCATTATTTATGAAATCTTGCAGATAGGATGTCAAAAAACATTGTTTCCTCGATGATTTTCTTGAGGAAAGGTTGTATGTGATACAACCAGAAGGTTTTGTCAATCCTGAAAGATGCTAAACAGTATGCAAAGCTCCAGCAATCCTTCTAAGGACTGGAGTAAGCATCTCGGAGTTGGAATGTACGCTTTGGTGAGATGATCAAAGATTTTGGGTTTTTACAAAGTTTATGAGAAACTTGTATTTCCAAAGAAGTGAGTGGGAGCACTATAGAATTTTTTATGAGTATATGATGTAGAATTTCTGGAAAGCATACAGGGTTATTTGAAAAGTGTTTTTCAATGGAAAACCTGGATTAAGCTACTTGAACATTGAGCATCAAGATCTATAAGGATAGATCAAAAACGCTTAATAGTACTTTCAAATGAATACATACCGTGACAAGATTTTGAAGGATTTCAAAATAGATCAGCAAAGAAGGAGTTCTTGGCTGTGTTACAAGGTGTGAGTATTGAGTAAGACTCAAGACCTGACCACGGCAGAAGAGAGAGAAAGGACGAAGGTCGTCCCCTATGCTTTAGAAGTAGGCTCTACAGTATGCTATGATGTGTACCGCACCTGAAGTGTGCCTTGCCATGAGTTAGTCAAGGGGTACAATAGTGATCCAGGAATGGATCACATGACAGCGGTCGAACTTATCCTTAGTAACTAGTGGACTAAGGAATTTTCTCGATTATGGAGGTGGTAAAAGAGTTCGTCGTAAAGGGTTACGTCGATACAAACTTTGACACTAATCCGGATGACTCTGAGTAGTAAACCGGATTCGTATAGTAGAGCAGTTTTTTGGAATAGCTCCAAGTAGCGCATGGTAGCTGCATCTACAAGATGACATAGAGATTTGTAAAGCACACACGGATCTGAAAGGTTCAGACCCGTTGACTAATAACCTCTCTCACAAGCGAGATATGAACAAACCCCATGGGTGTTGGATTCATTACAATCACATAGATGTGAACTAGATTATTGACTCTAGTGCAAGTGGGAGACTGTTGGAAATATGCCCTAGAGGCAATAACAAAATGGTCATTATTGTATTTCCTTGTTCATGATAATTGTCTATTGTTCATGCTATAATTGTATTAACTGGAAACCGTAATACATATGTGAATACATAGACCACAACATGTCCCTAGTAAGCCTCTAGTTGACTAGCTCGTTGATCAATAGATGGTTATGGTTTCCTGACCATGGACATTGGATGTCATTGACAACGGGATCACATCATTAGGAGAATGATGTGATGGACAAGACCCAATGCTAAGCATAGCACAAGATCGTGTAGTTCGTTTGCCAAGAGCTTTTCTAATGTCAAGTATCATTTCCTTAGACCATGAGATTGTGCAACTCCCGGATACCGTAGCAATGCTTTGGGTGTACCAAACGTCACAACATAACTGGGAGGCTATAAAGGTGCATTATAGGTATCTCAAGTGTCTGTTGGGTTGGCACAAATCGAGACGGATTTGTCACTCCGTATGACGGAGAGGTATCTCTGGGCCCACCCGGTAATGCATCATCATAATGAGCTCAATGTGACTAAGGAGTTAATCACGGGATCATGTGTTACGGAACGAGTAAAGAGACTTGCCGGTAACGAGATTGAACAAGGTATAGGGATACCGACGATCGAATCTCGAGCAAGTAACATACCGATAGACAAAGGGAATTGTATACGGGATTGATTGAATCCCCGACATCGTGGTTCATCCGATGAGATCATCGTGGAACATGTGGGAGCCAATATGGGTATCCAGATCCCACTATTGGTTATTGGCCGGAGTGGTGTCTCGGTCATGTCTGCATGGTTCCCGAACCCGTAGGGTCTACAAACTTAAGGTTCGGTGACGCTAGAGTTGTTATGGGAAATAGTATGTGGTTACCGAAGGTTGTTCGGTGTCCTGGATGAGATCTCGGACATGACGAGGAGCTCCGTAATGGTCCGGAGGTGAAGATCGGTATATTGGACGAAGGGTATTGGAGTTCGGAATTGTTCCAGGGGTACCAGGCTATGGCCAGCATGTCCGAAAGGGGTTTCGGAGGCCCCGTCAAGCATTGGGAGGCCTTATGGGCCAAGGGGAAGGGGCAAACCAGCCCACTAAGGGGTTGTGCGCCCCTCCCAACCCCTCTCACGTAACCAGGAGAGGTGGGGGCGCCACCCCTAGGGCAGCCGCCCCTCCCGGCTTGGGGGCAAGTTTCCTAGGGGGTGGGGGCGCCCAAACCCATCTAGGGTTTCCCCTGGCCGCCGCCTCCTCCTCTAGATCCATCTAGAGGGGCCGGCCCCCTCTCCTCTTCCCCCTATATATAGTGAGGGAGAGAGAGGGCAGCCGCACCCCTTGCTTGGCGGAGCCCTCTCCTCCTCCAACTCCTCCTGCTCCTCCGTAGTGCTTAGCGAAGCTCTGCCGGAGAACCACGAGCTCCATTGCCACCACGCCGTCGTGCTGCTGGAGTTCTCCCTCAACTTCTCCTCTCCCCTTGCTAGATCAAGAAGGAGGAGACGTCCCCGGGCTGTACGTGTGTTGAACGCGGAGGCGCCGTCCGTTCGGCGCTAGATCGGATCTTCTGCGATTTGAATCGCCGCGAGTACGACTCCATCAACCGCGTTCTTGTAACGCTTCCTCTTAGCGATCTTCAAGGGTATGAAGATGCACTCCCTTTCTCTCGTCTCTAGCATCTCCTAGATTGATCTTGGTGACACGCAGGAAAATTTTGAATTATTGCTACGTTCCCCAACAAATACTTGTTACCGAGATAACATTGGTATGAAGTTGTAGATCAATAAAATGTCCAAGCTTGGCTCTAATTTCCTCATAGTGCCACCACCTTCATAAATAAGCCAATCACCCAATGCTTCTCAAATGTACCTAAAACATTTTAAGTCCGATATGGTCCCCAAACTTATTGGGTCCGAAGTAGTTAGCATAACTACAACACATAGGGTAAAACCACTTAAGTATGTGCATATCGATATGATTTTGAATTTCATGCACATCTTAGCTATTAAGAATTTGATGGATTTACCATATATATATATGGGATCAAATAAAGCAAACAAGGCGTGCGAATTTACACATAGTAACTATGCATGCACATGCCTACCAAAAACCAGGGAGATACAAAATGGAAAAATGAACACATAACCATTAATACTTCCAATAACATCACTAGTCATTCATGTTGTCCAAAATAAATTAAAGTGACAAATCAACATATGATAGCACACAAAGTCAACATATGAACAAAGGAAAAACAATGAGCATATAAGATATGCATTGCACACATACTCATAGGAATATCTCACTCAAGTAGATATAGGATACTATAGACAATGAGATGACAAACTCCCATAACTCCATACAAACCAATACGATGAACTCGAACAAATGGCATTTCGAGTTATCATTCGGCGTAGAATCCACATAAGTACATGATCATCTATACTAACACAAGCAGAACATGAGAGTTTAGAAATAAACACAATGCTTGTATAGTATATTATTAACATTCCAATTAGATAGATCATCATGCAAAGCAACAATTGGAATATCTTTAATCAAACGATTTCCGAATATGATTTTGAAGATAACCATGGGAAAAACCACACAAGAATGCCATATATAAACAATGCATTGCATGCCACAGAGATATAAGATAATCTCAAATATATTCTAGGTGGCATCCCATAATTGTACACATTTAACAAGGATTGTGATATGCACATAGCATATCACTCCCCCGTAGTGTGGTGATCCATTAATATCTCAAAAGAGCCCAATAAGATGCAACTAAAATGCAATGAAGGCTCGAGACTACACACATAAATATATGACGTGCATTGCAACCTACACATGCTAGATAACACAAATCAAGCATATTAGGAGACACAACATATACAAACATATGCTAGGTACAAAACCTAAACATGCATGGGGCTAGTAACTTGCAATGTAGACAATATAAATACAAGTTATCGCCACAAGGAGCATTGGAATGACAAATATGATGATAATTCACTTGACTTGGTTTGAACCATAATGAATGGTGAGAATCATTTTTCTTCATGAACTAGCCAAGTCTACAATGCCCTCCACACACCTATTGATCAAGTTTGAGATCGATGGTCCCCAACCACGTTGGGTCCTAAGAAGTTAGTAACAATAGGCTTGGCAACCCAAATGGTATTATCCACTTTCAAACCACTTTGGGTACCAACATACTTGGCAAACATATTACCATCAATATCCTTCCTAAGTGAATAATGATCATTGATAATTGGAGGCTTAGAGATGTTACCGTTGGGACATGATGAAGCTATGTGTCCCTTCTTTCGGCAAATATAGCAACATGTACTCCTCCTTCTCTTCTTCTTTACTTTCTCACCTTGGGAAGTAATAACATGGTTCATCATGGATAGTGGCCGTTCTTCAACTTGAGGTTGAACTTGATATTGAGCTTGAGGCCGCTTCCCATGTAGCTTCCCTTTATAAGCCCTTTTCTTCAATGGACAAGATCTCACGTGATGTCCAACCTTTTTGCACTTAAAGCAAGATATGTTGGACTCGTTCTTGGCTTGGTATTGCCCCCTTTTCTTGTTCATGGATTTCTTCTTGTTGGAGTGAAAACTATGTCCATCATTGCACTTTTCCAAGTCTTTCTTCAAACTAGTGACTTGGGCCTTGAGCTCATTAATTTCCTCTACATGGTTAGTTTCAAGACTAGAAACAAGAGGACTAGTGGAAGTAGAAACTTCATGGTTAGAGCAACAAGACAAGGTAAGCAATTCATCATGAGGTGTATTAATATCATGTAGAGAGGAATTGCAAGGACTAGCACATGGAAATAAGGCATTTTGAGTAGAAGATGTGCTAATATCCACATGAGACTCACACGATTTTACCTTCGTGAACATAGCCTCATGAGCTAACTTTAGCCCATCATGAGAGATTAGAAGATCCTCATGAGTGCCCGAGAGCTTTTCATAACTTTCTTCCAATTTCCCATAATTGCTAGTTAGCAAATCAAGTTGAGTCCTTAGCTCAACATTTTCTTTCAACATCGGTGCTTCACACAAGATAGAGTTAGTAGCACAAGCATCATTATCAATATGAGAGGAGTATGTAGAAACTAGAGACTCCGCATGAGTAGCTTGAAGTTCCTCATGAGACTTAGAGAGTTTGGTGAGCTCTCCTTTGACATTCTTGTAGCCAAGGTCAAGGTGCTCAAAATCCTCTTTAAGTTTACAATGAGTAACTTCAATCTCTTCTTTGATAGACCTCAAGTCACTAAGACATTGATGAGCCTTAGCAAGTTCATGTTCAAGTTGTTCACTTTTCGTTTGCTCGTTAAGAAATAAGTCATTACGTTTTTGAAAGCAAGCAAGAACATCTTGGAACCTTTTATAAGTGTTATCTTTAGCTCTATGAAGAGTTTTCCCAATCTCATAGAGATTTTGAGTCAAGTCATCATCATCATCCTCATTACAACTATCATCATTATCACTAAGAGAATATGATACCTCATCATTACCTCTTGCCATGAGGCACATGTGAACAAAGGGGGGTGATGATGATTCTTTTGGAGAAGAGGGTTCTTCATCAATCAAGCATGCCTCATCTTTCTTGATTTCCTCTACATGGTTAGTCATAGAACAACTAGAGGAAACCAAAGCATTTCTATCATGGCAACATGGGAGATCAAGCATATCATCAGAAATGAGCTTACCACCATCATCACAAGATATTTCTTCGCTCACCATGTCATTACCTTGTGGCACGCCACATGATGGTGAAGTGGAAAATATTGAAGTGTCCAAGTAATTGGAGGTGGAAGCAATAGAGAGTTCTTCATGATTTAAAAATGTGGAGAACTCCTCCATTAACTCCCCGAAAAGAATATTGTCTTCATCAAGATTGGACCCACCATATATATCTTCAAGTTTGGTCCAAGCCTCATGAGCCGACTTGCAAGTCAAGATTTCCTTAAACACTTCGAAGGATATAGCTTGGTGAATGGCACTCAACACTTGACTATGAAGATGCATATCCTCAAGTGATGGAGATTGTCCATCCTTTAGATTTGAATCCCCTACAACAACAATCCGCAAAGCATTTGGACCCATGGCCCGAAAGTGACAAAGCATGCGTAATCTCCACATAATGTAATTTGTGCCATTAAAACAAAATGTGTCATCGTGCACTAGTTCACTAGTCGACATCGTTGCTCTCTAGGCGGTGAAGCCTAATAAGAGAGACCGTGCTCTGATACCAATTGAAAGGACCACGATGTCGCCTAGAGGGGGGTGAATAGGCGTTTTAAAATCTTTTACGAATTTGGCTATATCCAAATGCGGAAATAAACTAAACAAATACTTTTCAAGCACAAATCCTAAATATACTAGGCTCACTAAGTGCACCAACAACTTAGGATAAACAAGATGAGAACAACGAGGATACGAGTAAGCATAAGTAAGTCACACAAACTTACTCAATGTATATCACGAGATATGGAAATGAATAATACACACAACCACAAGTAAGCAATACAAGCTTACACAAATTGTATCACGATATATGGAATTGAATGATACAAGCAAACTCAAGTAAGCACTACAAGCTTACACAAGTTATGTCACAAGATATGAAAATGAATGATAGAAGCTATAGCAATTCACACTAAGCATAAGATAGAACAATAGTAGAAAGTATGAATTGCGAATATGAAGTGTAGGCCTAAATAATCTCTTCAAGGGAGTGGCCAACACAATATAATGAGGATAACAAGATATAGTGAATGCACGGTCAAGTGACCAAAGTAAACCAGAAGTAAGGAGTTAGGGTTATGGATAACCAAAGTCACAAAGACGAGGATGTATCCCGATGTTCACTTCCTTGGAGGGAAGTTAGTCACCGTTAGAGAGGTGGATGTTACCATGAAGGCACACCAATGCCACGAAGGCTCACCCTATTCTCCTTGAGATATCACCACGAAGGCGATTCTCAACCACTAATGGTAGACCTTGAGGCGGCCTCCAAACCTTCACAAACTTTCCGTGGGACAAATCACAAGTTGATTCCTCACCGGAGCACTCCTACCGCCGAGGAGTCTCGAACCTCCAAGAGTAACAAGAACAAAGGGGAAATGCTCAAGACCTTCTGAAATCATGAATTCCTTTGGTCAAGAGAGAGAGAGGGAGTGGATCTATCACTTGATTGGAAAAACTCTCAATAACTCTCACGAATCTCTCCGGGATCTAAGATTTGGTGTAGGAGAAGTGAGAGGGAGCCACTTGTGTTCTTGGGGCAATTTGGGATGAAGTGGTCAACCCTCTACCGGATTAGTAGAGGGATATATATAGAGGGCCTAGAAAACTAGCCGTTTGTGAGTAAGTGACAGCGCCGGGCCGGACATCCTGGCAAGTGCCGGACATCCGGCGGGCACAACCAACATTTGAAAACAGGTTCTGGAATTTGCGGGCCGGATTTCCGGGATGATCCCGGACATTTGGGCGACCCGGAAGCCCGGACATCCGGCCAAGCCCCGGATGTCCGGCCATTAAAAAAACAGCAGGAACCCCAAAACTGAAACATGCATAACTTTTACATCCGGACTCCGATTTTGATGATCTTGGGCTCGTGTTGAAGCTATGGAAAAGCTCCAGGTCCTCACATAGAGAACCACCCATGATAAGCCAAAATGGAGGGTGCAAAGCATGCAAGGGTTATACATATACTTTGGGGAACCTAGTTGGCTTTGGATTTTCTTTTGAGATATGTAGGCATATTGTATTTGTATTGTATATGTAGGCATGTTGGAATATGATGTGAGAAGAATAGAAATAGATGATGTTGACTTGAGCAAATCCATCACTAACCCCTTTGATCCCCTCTTAATAGTGCGGGATCCCTATAACTCAAGAATCATCAAAGAACTATACTAGATAGCTTCCGGAAACTCATTCTTGAGCATATACCCTTTTCGATGGTCATCGATCCTCACATCTAAAGCCAAAGAAACTAATACCTTTGACTAGAGCCTTTCACTTGAGCTTTATATTGATGTTTCTTCATGGCTCAAGTTGAAGGCAAGACATTGGAGAAGTCTTCAAGTAGCTCCCCCATACACAATGTGGAAAGCTTTGCTTTGCATTCATCTTTACTTGTCCATCCACATTAATTACTTGATGACATACTTTGATGAGCACCAAGCTTTCGTATAAGCACCAAGCTCATGAGAATTACCTAACCCACATAACATAAACAACACATAGTATGCGTTAGTACACAAAGCGCAATTGATAAATTCTTACCATACCACAAGATCTCATGTGGCACATGATATGCGCTTGTGTGTTGACCATCTTAGAGGTCAATATTTGATCTTCATCTTGGTCAACATTTATCTTTGCTCCATGATTAATATTTATGTCTTGAAGGCCCTATTGATATCTTCACTATGCTTCATTTCTTCAAGACATAATAACCAATATCTCAATTCACCATGACCATATCAAGTTTGTCCTTGAATATCATATTGGACATCATTTGCTCGTTCTCATGCTCCAACATAGTATCTTGAGAGGCACAATGAATTCTTCACTTGAATTACTTGCTTCAAGACATAATAATCCATGACTCAACATATGAGCTCATAATGATCCTATCTTCAAGCATATGTAAAATTCTTCTCTTTAATCATTCTCTCAAGATCTTGATCCATCATGGTTCAATCCATAAGCCTTGATGCATGCACATCAATATGTATATGGCATTCATTTCGAATCCATTCTATCTCCTTGTTGCATCACCATGGAACAAACATCCTTCAGTTCATCCAATATTCTTCATGCATTGGAAATGGAACTTTCCTTCAAATGTATAACTCAATGCAAACATTAGTCCATTAGGATTGTCATCAATTACCAAAACCACAAACGGGGACTACATGTACTTTCATCAACATAGAACAACAGGAGTGTTGTGTGATTTTTTGTGATTTTTCGGGGTTCGTTTGGACATTTTTATGCATTAACTGAGTTTTCAATGCATTTTATGTGCAAAATTCAAATTTGAACTACATGCACATGCTCCAGCGCATATAAATTGGTTGAAAATCAAATATGTGGCCTTGGGTGCATGCTTAGGTCCCATGCTAGAAATGGGAATGAATTTCAAACACCGGGGCACCGTTGATTGCCGGCAAAACATAGAGATGCCAGGTTTTTAAATTCTAGTAAATCCAAAACTCGTCTGAAATTCATGAAACTTGGCATGCTATTGTGAAGCGGCATCAACATGCCGTGGTACAAATTTTGTCCCATTTGGGGCAGGTTTGGGTATACGCTTCTCACAAACCGGAGCTTCTCACAACAAGCATGATGGTTTTGGGTAGGGAACGTCCCACCTTTGTGGACGCAACGATATCCATTGCCTCTTATTGCTTTCAAATTTTTCTCTCGTGTCAACATAGAACAACATGAGTGTTGTGTGATTTTTTGTGATTTTTCGAGGTTCATTTGGACATTTTTATGCACTAACTAAGTTTTCAATGCATTTTATGTGCATAATTCAAATTTGAACTACATGCACATGCTCCAGCACATATAAATTGGTTGAGAAGTCAAATATGTGTCCTTGGGTGCATGCTTAGGTCCCATGCAAGAAATGGGAATGAATTTCAAACATTGGGGCACCGTTTATTGCCGGGAAAACATTGAGATGCCTGGTTTTTAAATTCTAGTAAATCCAAAACTCATCTGAAATTCATGAAACTTGGCATGCTATCATGGAGCGGCATCAACATGTCGTGGTACAAATTTTGTCCCATTTGGGGCAGGTTTGGGTATATGCTTCTCACAAACCAGAGCTTCTCACAACAAGCATGATGGTTTTCGGTAGGGAACGTCCCACCTTTGTGGACGAAACGATATCCATTGCCTCTTATTGCTTTCAATTTTTTTCTCGTGTCAACATAGAACAACAGGAGTGTTGTGTGATTTTTTGTGATTTTTCTGGATTCGTTTGGACATTTTTATGCATTAACTGAGTTTTCAATGCATTTTATGTGCATAATTCAAATTTGAACTACATGCACATGCTCCAGCGCATATAAATTGGTTGAAAAATCAAATATGTGTCCTTGGGTGCATGCTTAGGTCCCATGCAAGAAATGGGAATGAATTTCAAACACCGGGGCACCGTTGATTGCCGGCAAAACATTGAGATGCCTGGTTTTTAAATTCTAGTAAATCCAAAACTCGTTTGAAATTCATGAAACTTCGCATGCTATCATGGAGCGGCATCAACATACCGTGGTACAAATTATGTCCCATTTGGTGCAGGTTTGGGTATATGCTTCTCACAAATCGGAGCTTCTCACAACAAGCATGATGGTTTTCGGTAGGGAACGTCCCACCTTTGTGGACGAAACGATATCCATTGCCTCTTATTGCTTTCAATTTTTTATCGTGTCAACATAGACAACATGAGTGTTGTGTGATTTTTTCTGATTTTTCGTGGTTTGTTTGGACATTTTTATGCATTAACTAAGTTTTCAATGCATTTTATGTGCATAATTCAAATTTGAACTACATGCACATGCTCCAGCTCATATAAATTGGGTGAAAAACCAAATCTGTGTCCTTGGGTGCATGCTTAGGTCCCATGCAAGAAATGGGAATGAATTTCAAACACCGGGGCACCGTTGATTGCCGGCAAAACGTAGAGATGCCTGGTTTTAAAATTCTAGTAAATCCAAAACTCGTCTGAAATTCATGAAACTTGGCATGCTATCATGGAGCGGCATCAACATGCCGTGGTACAAATTTTGTCCCATTTGGGGTAGGTTTGGGTATATGCTTCTCACAAACCTCAGCTTCTCACAACAAGCATGATGGTTTTCGGTAGGGAACGTCCCACCTTTGTCGACGCAACGATATCCATTGCCTCTTATTGCTTTCTATTTTTTTCTCGTGTCAACATAGAACAACAGGAGTGTTGTGTGATTTTTTGTGATTTTTCGGGGTTCGTTTGGACATTTTTATGCATTAACTAAGTTTTCAATGCATTTTATGTGCATAATTCAAATTTGAACTACATGCACATGCTCCAGCCCATATAAATTGGTTGAGAAATCAAATCTTTGTCCTTGGGTGCATGCTTAGGTCCCATGCAGGAAATGATAATGAATTTCAAACACAGGGGCACCGTTTATTGCTAGCAAAACATTGAGATGGTTGGTTTTTAAATTCTAGTAAATCCAAAACTCGTCTGAAATTCATGAAACTTGGCATGCTATCATGGAGCGGCATCAACATGCCGTGGTACAAATTTTGTCCCATTTGGGGCAGGTTTGGGTATATGCTTCTCACGAACTGGAGCTTCTCACAACAAGCATGATGGTTTTCGGTAGGGAACGTCCCACCTTTGTGGACGAAACGATATCCATTGCCTCTTATTGCTTTTAATTTTTTTCTCGTGTCAACATAGAACAACAGGAGTGTTGTGTGATTTTTTGTGATTTTTCGGGGTTAGTGTGGACATTTTCCTGCATTAACTGAGTTTTCAATGCATTTGATGTGCATAATTCAAATTTGAACTACATGCACATGCTCCAGCGCATATAAATTGGTTGAGAAATCAAATCTGTGTCCTTGGGTGCACGCTTAGGTCCCATGCAAGAAATGGGAATGAATTTCAAACATCGGGGCACCGTTGATTGCCGGCAAAGCATTGAGATGCCTGGTTTTTAAATTATAATAAATCCAAAACTCATCTGAAATTCATGAAACTTGGCGTGCTATCATGGAGCGGCATCAACATGCCGTGGTACAAATTTTGTCCCATTTGGGGCAGGTTTGGGTATATGCTTCTCACAAACCGGAGCTTCTCACAACAAGCATGATGGTTTTCGGTAGGGAACGTCCCACCTTTGTGGACGAAACGAAATCTATTGCCTCTTATTGGTTTCAAATTTTGCTCTCGTGTCAACATAGAACAACAGGAGTGTTGTGTGATTTTTTGTGATTTTTCGGGGTTCGTTTGGATATTTTTATTCATTAACTGAGTTTTCAATGCAGTTTATGTGCATAATTCAAATTTGAACTACATGCACATGCTCCGGCGCAGATAAGTTGGTTGAAAAATCAAATCTATGTCCTTGGGTGCATGCTTAGTGTTGGGGATATTACTACTAGGTGTAAACTGGCCAAGGATGCCGCGTTATCCCCATAATGGATTGTTTATACTTAAAAGCCCATGAAGACAAGGAATAAAGCGGTTTACTACACAGACTCGAAGGCCCGAGGCCCAAAGGTAGATTAAGGTCTGTAGTTATAAACCACTATATAGTACATAACTTGTATTGTAAGATATGACAAAGTAGAGACCGAGCCGGTATGTGTATAAACAGGAGTGTTCATGATTCCAAGGCAATCAGGGTGGACATGGCAATCAAGGCAATCAGAGCAACCAGGGTGGTTATAACCAACAAGGACCGCAGCAGCAACAGTCAGGGTACTAAAGTCACCCAAAGCAGTTGAATGGTGGACAGTACCACGTTTTCACCACTAGCTTATGCAAACGCGATCAGAAGCTTCATAAACGAGCGGTGAACTCGGTTGAACCGGCAGTGCCTCGTTATTTACGATGGTCTGAGCAGCCTATCGTCTAGAGCCGAGAGGATCACCCGCCCCGGGTTGACAATCCGGGTCATTTGGCGTTGGTGGTGGCGCCTCAGGTTGGAGGTTATAAGTTCACTAAGGTGCTCATGGACGGAGGCAGCAGTATCAACATCTTATATTATGACACCTTCCGTCGTATGGGGTTGACAGATAAGAACCTTAAACCGTCGAACACTATTTTCCATGGTGTGGTGCCTGGCAAATTAGCCTATCCGGTTGGTAAAATAGCTCTGGAAGTCGCTTTTGGAGATGAGTATGACTCAAGATCAGAGACATTGACTTTCGAAGTGGTGAAAATCCAAAGCCCGTATCATGCCCTGTTTGGACGGCCGGCTTATGCTAGGTTCATGGCACGACCTTGTTATGTTTATTTGCAGCTCAAGATGCCGGGTCATAAAGGGACTATCACAATACATGGAAGCCGCAAGATCGCTTTGGAGTGTGAAGAAGGTGATGCGGCCTATGCTGAGTCGGTTTGTGCAGCAGAGGAGTTGAAGTTCTATAAGGACAATGTTGATCCAGCGGACATGACTTCTTTGAAGAAACCAACCACGGAGCATGATCCGGCCTTGAAGTTTAAATCGGCTGATGAGACTAAGATGGTTGATTTTGTGCCCGACGATTCATCCAAACAGTTCATCATCAGTGCAAATCTGGATCCGAAATAGGAAAGCACGCTCATCGAGTTCATCCGTGAGAATCGGGATATCTTTGCATGGAAGCCTTCTGACATGCCAGGTGTACCGAGGGAACTCGCTGAGCACACCCTTAATATTGATCCCAAGTTTAAATCGGTCCGACAATTCCTTCGCCGGTTCAATGAAGAGAGGCGCAAGGCTATTGGTGAGGAGGTAGCCCGGCTCTTGGCGGCAGGGTTCATTGTTGAAGTTTTTCATCCGGAGTGGTTGGCTAATCCAGTGCTGGTGCTTAAGAAGAATGGCACCTGTCGTATGTGTGTGGATTACATGGATTTGAACAAAGCGTGTCTGACGGATCCTTTTGCCCTCCCCCGTATCGATCAAATCATTGATGCTATGGTGGGTTGTGAGCGTTTGAGTTTTCTGGATGCTTATTCAGGTTATCATCAGATTAAGATGACAGTTAAGGACCAGGAGAAGACAGCTTTTATAGCTCCCTTTGGAGCCTTCTGCTATGTGTCTATGCCCTTTGGGCTCAAGAGTGCCCAGGCAACTTATCAGCGTTGTGTTCAGAATTGTCTTCATAACCAGATTGGGCGCAACATTCATGCTTATGTGGATGGTATTGTGGTGAAGTCCAGGAAGGAGGAAACATTAATAGATGATTTAAAGGAGACCTTTGATAACCTCCGGGTTTATAAGATGATGCTCAACCCGGCCAAGTGTGTTTTTGGTGTGCCAGCAGGCAAGCTTTTGGGTTTTCTGGTATCTAACAGGGGCATTGAAGCTAATCCGTAGAAGATCAAGGCTGTTACTTCACTGACTAAACCGAAGTGCATCAACGATGTTCAGCGACTGGCAGGCCGGATTGCAGCATTGAGCCGGTTTATAAGTCGTCTCGGGGAGAAGGCCATCCCTTTATATCAAATGCTGAAGAAAATGGACAACTTTATCTGGAGTGATGCGGCTAATGAAGCGTTTGAGGCTCTCAAGCGGCAGCTTGCCGAACCACCTGTTCTTGCTGCTCCCATGGACAAGGAACCATTGTTGTTATATGTGGCTTCTAATGCTCGAGCTGTCAGCGTGTCTATTGTGGTGGAGCGCAAGGAGGCCGGAAAGGAGTATCTGGTTCAACGACCGGTTTATTATATTAGTGAGGTGCTCATTGAGTCAAAACAGAGATATCCAATTGGCAGAAGCTTGTATATGGGGTTTTTATGGCGAGCCGGAAGCTAAAGCAATACTTTCAGGGCCATCCCATTACTGTGGTCAGTTCTGCTCCTTTGGGAGATATCATCCAGAACAGAGAAGCGACTGGCCGGGTTGCTAAGTGGGCTATTGAGCTTGGGCCTCACGGATTAAAATATATGCCTCGCACGACCGTCAAGTGTCAAGCACTCGTGGATTTCATCAATGACTGGACAGAGTTGCAGGTGCCGGAGGATAGACCGGATAACACATACTGGACGATTCATTTCGACGGATCTAGGGAATTGGAGGGCTCGGGGGCTGGAGTGGTTCTTACTTCGCCTCGAGGTGATAAATTTTGTTATGTTCTTCGCTTGATGTTTCCTTGTACTAATAATGCAGCCGAGTACGAGGCCCTGCTCCATGGTCTTCGGATGGCTAAGGAGATGAATCTGAGCCGGGTTAAATGTTTTGGTGACTCGGACCTAGTGGCTCAATAAGTTTCTGGTACTTGGGATTCCAAGGACCCCCTCATGGTAGCGTATCGTCGAGAGGTGGATATTGTTGCAGGTCATTTCAAGGGTTATCAGGTTGATCATGTAGACCGGCGAAAGAATGAAGCGGCGGACGCTTTAAGTCGGTTGGGCTCCCAGCGTAAACCGGTGCCGCCCAATGTTTTTCTTGATGTTTTGCATAACCCGTCGGTCAAGCTACCCACGGAGGAAGACTTAGCTATTCCTGATCCGGAGGCTCAGTTGGTGGCGGCGCTTCATGCCACCCCGGATTGGACGATCCCATATTTGGCGTATATGAACCGGGGTGAATTACCAGAGGATGAAGTTCTGGCCAGGCAGATAATCCGGCGTTCCAAGTCCATGACTATTGTCAACGGCGAGCTACATCATTGCAGTGTCTTAGGGGCTTTTCAACGTTGTGTTTCTCCTGAAGAAGGTCGTGAAATTTTACGCGAGATTCACGAAGGTGATTGTGGTCATCATGCCGGTTCAAAGTCCTTGGTGGCTAAGGCTTTTCGTCACGGTTTCTATTGGCCGACGGCTCATGCTGATGCTGAGGACTTGGTCAAAATGTGCGATGGCTGTCAGAAGTTTGCACGCCGGGCTCATGTTCCGGCTCGGGAGCTGAGGATGATTCCAATTACCTGGCCATTTGCAACCTGGGGGCTTGATATGGTTGGACCCTTTAAGAGGTCTAAGGATAAGAAGACCCACCTCTTGGTGGCAGTTGATAAATTTACCAAGTGGGTGGAGGCAGAGCCAGTTAGCAAATGTGATGCAGCCACGGCGGTTCAATTTATGAAGAAGGTGATATTCCGTTTTGGTTTTCCACACAACATTATAACAGATAATGGCACGAATCTTTCCAAGGGTGCTATGGAGGAGTTCTGTCAAAGAGAGCACATCTATCTTGATATGTCTTTAGTGGCCCACCCCTAGTCTAATGGTCAAGCAGAGAGAGCTAATCAGGAAATCTTGAAGGGGATCAAGCCCCGGCTTATGGTTCCTTTGCAGAGGACACCGGGTTCCAAAGTATAGACTGCCTTCTATTTTTTGCGCATATCTGCGCCAAGATGAGTAACACGGCTACCTGCACAAGGATCATATTATTATTAAACCGAAAGTTTTTATAACTGGTGTTGTTACATATTGGTGAAGAGATTGTTACCAAAGATGGCAGAGGTCATAGCATCAATCTGCCACTTCAGGCTGCTCAGCTCTTCTGTGGCCGGTTTAAGGGCGTTTTCCGCATCTTCTGCCCGCTTTAACAAGGTGGTCTTTTCAGTTGCCCAATCTGCCCGTTCACCTTTGAAGAATTCCTTCAGCTGCTCCATGGTTGTTAAAGCGGTGGTCAGCTCGCTCTTAACTTTGCAAGTTTCGTCTACCTGAGACTTGATGTTTCCTTGGAGATCAGTGATTTGGGAGTCTTTTTTGGACAACTCAGCCTGCAAAAATACAGATAATAAGTTAGCATTATAACATTGAAGTCTCAACCACATAACAAGTTATCTACTTGACACTTGGGGGCTAATGCGGATTGCTTCTTATCAGCTATTATTTTAATGTCTCAAACACATAACAAGTTATCTACTTGACACTTGGGGGCTAATGCGTATTCATTCAGATTCAGATGGGTTGTCATTATTATAAGTGGTGAGATTAGTAGGATGTACCGGTTCATTCTAAAAGGATATAAGCCGGTTCATGGGGGCTACACCAGCAAAATGCAAAAATCGATTCAAGACCCGGTTCAAACCAATGTTATGCACCGGCCCTTGGGGGCTACTAGAGTTGATACGTTAGACCAGTTCTAACAAAGGGACTTTTGGAATATTTATGCAAAGGGAAAGTGACACTTACCTCATACCGCTCCTTCATCAGGTCTACTAAACCGGCTTCAAAGTCGCGGCTTGTATACACGCGGTTTAAAAAACCAGAATGAAGGTCTTCAGCGCTGAGGTTGGTATAATTGGATAACTCAGATTCTCATTTCCCTTTATCCATAGCAGAAATGTCTTCTTTGGCGCTATGCTTTGATAACGCGACAGGACGACCAGGGGAGCTGAAACCAAGGCCAGTTACGACAACATCATCGTCCGTAGTTTTGGCCGGGCTTGGCAGTTTATCAGATGCTTTAGCCGGACTCGGCGGATCAACAATTGGACTTAATGGATCAGCTGACTGGCTTGTTGGATTATTTTCTACCGGTTCAACAAGCGTGTTGGTTGCTCGAGGTTCCGGATTATCAGTAATAGTGTCAGCCTCCGGATCAATAGCCTCTGGGGTTTTCTCCGGCTCGGTAGCCGGTTCATGGTCGGTTGGCTTGTTCAATCTAACCTTCTTGCTTGGTCTGGCTTTAGCACTGAAAAAGAGCAGACACGAAGATCGATATGACAATATGATACAAGACCAAAAAGTTAAAAGTATGTTATGCTTACCCAGGGACGGTTTTCAGAGGAGGAAGTTGTGTCGCTGACGACTCGCCGGACGATGAATGGGAAGTTCCCTGATAATTTGAGTCAGACGGATTAAGAGGATATCGGAAGTAACCCGCCTTAGGGTAAAGGGTGTCAGGAGTATAAGCAACCTCTTGGCGGCGTTTGCAAACCGGCGAATTTGGTAAACCGGAGGAGGTCACCATTTGGCCACTATGTCGAGTTGTGCGGCGAGCTTCATGCTGCTGCGTCTTTAAAAGAAAGTGCGGGTCAAAATAAGAAAGAGGGCATGAAAATTTTACTTTCCGAATGGCTCGACGGATTCTTGGTACTAGCACAGGATGAGAATCATAAGAAAGAATAGTTACCTCATCAGCATGGCTGGCTTCCGCTTCATCCTGATAATGATCATTGTCAATAAGGTGTATAAAAAATTGAACCGAGAGAGTCAAGTTCTACCTGTGAATCCAGAATTTCTAGATGATCATCAATAATGGGCTCGGACGATTCAACGTTCCTTCTTTTCATAGGCTTTTTTGAAGCCTTGGTCTTAAGCCGAGGATTCTTTACCGGTTTATCTTGTGATTTTTTCTTCCAGAATGGATGATCGGCCTGCATAGACAAATAGTAAGTCATCAAAGGAGAAATTTAACAAAGGATGGATAGAGGCAGAAATACGATAGATTATACCTTTGGCGGTTTATTGGAAGCATAGAAAGGACTGAGCCCGGTTTTGCTGCATACATCTATTGGCTCATTAAGCATCTTTTTAACAGCTTCGGTGACTTCATCATCAGTCAGCTGGATGTCAACATGGCGTTGCGGGTCTTTCAGATCCCCTGTGTATTCACACATTAAACCGGGCCGCCGGCTTAAAGGTAAAATGCTCCATGAAACCCAGCATCGGACAAAATCCACGCCTGTCAGCCCATTTGCAACAAAGGCTCTGAGCTTTGCCAGTTGAGGGGCATATTTTGCTCGCTCCTGGGCTGTCAACCGTTGAGGAAAGGGATGAGCTTGGGTAAGCCGGTGTGGACAGTAACCCGGCAAAGGATTTTCATTGGATGGGGCTGTGTTGCGGCACTAGAACCAAGTCTGATTCCAGTCCTTAGGATGACTATGAAGCTTGGCATGAGGGAAATCAACATCTCTCCTCTTCTGAATTGAAACCCCGCCTAGTTCAGTATTGGGGCCATCCGTAAACTTAGTACGGCGGTTTAGATAAAAGAAATCCCGGAACAGATCAACAGTAGGCTCCTCTTGCAGGTACACTTCACAGAATACTTGCCAGTCACAAATATTGGATATGGAGTTTGGACCGATATCTTGGGGATGGATTTGAAAGTCGGCGAGCACGTCACGGAAATTTTTTGATCCGGGAGGAGTGAAGCCTCGGCTCAGGTGATCAACAAATACAATAACTTCTCCATCTTGGGGTTTAGGAGGAAATTCTGGACCGGGGACTCGCCAGTGGATAGTGTCCTTATTTGCTAAAGCGCCCATTGCAACACAACCAACCAGCTGCGGTTCCGTAACCCAGGAAGGAACCCAATTACAGGAACATAATTTTTTGGCCATTTCTAGTGACAAGCTGGAAAAAAGTGTGATATCTGGGTTAAAGTTCATGGTTACAACTTACAAACCGGCACAATGATGGAAGACGATGATATTTCAAGCATTTGGGTGTACTAAACCAGATTTTAGCATTTAAAGCAGGTTGGCGGTTTAACAGAGGGCTAATGGTATATGATGAGTTATCAAAGTTTAAAGGATAAACCGCCCACAATGGTATAGAGGCTACAGATTCACAAAAAATTCTAAGTATGGCGCAAACAGATTTCACAGATCGGTGGTATAAATTTGGATCTGCCACAGTTCTAAAAAGAGGAAATAAATTTAACCTACAATGGTGGCAGTGGAAGAACACGTTTGTTTGATTGGATCTCAGGCCGTAAAAGGTGTTTTCTGAGGTTGAAAAGGAAAGGAACTCACCGGTGCTGCGGAACAACGGAGGAGCGCCGCGTTGCTCTGGTTTGATCAGGTTGACGCGGCGGCCTTGGTTGATGCAGTTACAAAGGTCGACGGCGGTGGCAGAGCTCGGGTTCTGAGACGTCGCGAGGAAGAAGAAGGAGACGAAGAGAAAGGGGGAAATGTAAAGGACCCTCAGCCGTATTTATAAAGACGAAAGGATAAGGGTCAAGCGCAAGAATCGAGGAGCCTAACAAATGGATATGTGACAGATTTGTTGCCTCGATCGTCGGAGGCTCATTAATGAAGGTGAGGAATATACCATTTAAAATGACAAATGGCGTCATGGCGGTTTATGATGATTCTGGATGATGACGTCATGGCGGTTTACAAGATTTATGCGAAGATATGGAAGAAATTTTCTCAAGGTTTCGGAGATTGACATGAACCAGTTCAAATCAATCTGGGGCCTAATGTTGGGGATATTACTACTAGGTGTAAACCGGCCAAGGAAGCCGGGTTATCCCCATAATGGATTGTTTATACTTAAAAGCCCATGAAGACAAGGAATAAAGTGGTTTACTACAGAGACTCGAAGGCCCGAGGCCCAAAGGTAGATTAAGGCCTGTAGTTATAAACCACCATATAGTACATAACTTGTATTGTAAGATATGACAAAGTAGAGACCGAGCCGGTATGTGTATAAACCGGCATCGGGACTCTGTAAGCTGGCGGGCGTCGTCCTGAGTATATAAAGACACGACCCGCCGGCGGTTCAAGGACAACAGACAACAACTCGAGACTCAGGCAAAGCGTATTCGCTCCCTGGTCATCGAAACCCCAACAATTCCATCACAACTAGACGTAGGCTTTTACCTTCATCGTAAGGGGCCGAACTAGTATAAAACTCTCGTGTCCCTTGTTCGGTTTAACCCCTTTAAGCTAACCCTTTGCGATGGCTCCATGACTAAGTCCTTTCGCTAGGACATCTGCCGTGACAATTCCACGACACTTAGGTCCCATGCAAGAAATGGATATGAATTTCAAACATTGGGGCACCGTCGATTGCCGGCAAAACATTGAGATGCCTGGTTTTTAAATTCTAGTAAATCCAAAACTCATTTGAAATTCATGAAACTTGGCATGCTATCATGGAGCGGCATCAACATGCCGTGGTACAAATTTTGTCCCATTTGGGGCAGGTTTGGGTATATGCTTCTCACAAACCGGAGCTTCTCACAACAAGCATGATGGTTTTCGGTAGGGAACGTCCCACCTTTGTGGACGAAACGATATCCATTGCCTCTTATTGCTTTCAAAAAAATTTCTCGTGTCAACATAGAACAACAGGAGTGTTGTGTGATTTTTTGTGATTTTTCGGGGTTCGTTTGGACATTTTTATGCATTAACTAAGTTTTCAATGCATTTTATGTGCATAATTCAAATTTGAACTACATGCACATGCTCCAGCGCATATAAATTGGTTGAGAAATCAAATCTGTGTCCTTGGGTGCATGCATAGGTCCCATGCAAGAAATGGGAATGAATTTCAAACACAGGGGCACCGTTTATTGCCGGCAAAACAATGAGATGCCTGGTTTTTAAATTCTAGTAAATCCAAAACTCGTCTGAAATTCATGAAACTTGGCATGCTATCATGGAGTGGCATCAACATGCCGTGGTACAAATTTTGTCCCATTTGGGGCAGGATTGGGTATATGCTTCTCACAAACCGGAGCTTCTCACAACAAGCATGATGGTTTTAGGTAGGGAACGTCCCACCTTTGTGGACGAAACGATATCCATTGCCTCTTATTGCTTTCAAAAAAATTCTCGTGTCAACATAGAACAACAGGAGTGTTGTGTGATTTTTTGTGATTTTTCGGGGTTCGTTTGGACATTTTTATGCATTAACTGAGTTTTCAATGCATTTTATGTGCATAATTCAAATTTGAACTACATGCACATGCTCCAGCGCATATAAATTGGTTGAGAAATCAAATCTGTGTCCTTGGGTGCATGCTTAGGTCCCATGCAAGAAATGGGAATGAATTTCAAACACCGGGGCACCGTTGATTGCCGGCAAAACATAGAGATGCCTGGTTTTTAAATTCTAGTAAAGCCAAAACTCGTCTGAAATTCATGAAACTTGGCATGCTATCATGGAGCGGCATCAACATGCCGTGGTACAATTTTTTTCCCATTTGGGGCAGGTTTGGGTATATGCTTCTCACAAACCAGAGCTTCTCACAGCAAGCATGATGGTTTTCGGTAGGGAACGTCCCACCTTTGTGGACGCAATGATATCCATTGCCTCTTATTGCTTTCTATTTTTTTTCTCATGTCAACATAGAACAACAAGAGTGTTGTGTGATTTTTCGGGGTTCGTTTGGACATTTTTATGCATTAACTAACTTTTCAATGCATTTTATGTGCATAATTAAAATTTTAAGTACATGCACATGCTCCAGCGCATATAAATTGGTTGAGAAATCAAATCTTTCTCCTTGGGTGCATGCATAGGTCCCATGCAAGAAATGGGAATGAATTTCAAACACAGGGGCACCGTTTATTGCCGGCAAAACATTGAGATGCCTGGTTTTTAAATTCTAGTAAATCGAAAACTCGTCTGAAATTCATGAAACTTGGCATGCTATCATGGAGTGGCATCAACATGCCGTGGTACAAATTTTGTCCCATTTGGGGCAGGTTTGGGTATATCCTTCTCACAAACCGGAGCTTCTCACAACAAGCATGATGGTTTTCGGTAGGGAACGTCCCAACTTTGTGGACGAAACGATGTCCATTGCCTCTTATTGCTTTTAATTTTTTTCTCGTGTCAACATAGAACAACAGGAGTGTTGTGTGACTTTTCGTGATTTTTCGGGGTTCGTGTGGACATTTTCATGCATTAACTGAGTTTTCAATGCATTTTATGTGCATAATTCAAATTTGAACTACATGCACATGCTCCAGCGCATATAAATTGGTTGAGAAATCAAATCTGTGTCCTTGGGTGCATGCTTAGGTCCCATGCAAGAAATGGGAATGAATTTCAAACATCGGGGCACCGTTGATTGCCGGCAAAACATCGAGATGCCTGGTTTTTAAATTCTAATGAATCCAAAACTAATCTGAAATTCATGAAACTTGGCATGCTATCATGGAGCGGCATCAACATGCTTTGGTACAAATTTTGTCCCATTTGGGGCAGGTTTGGGTATATGCTTCTCACAAACCGGAGCTTCTCACAACAAGCATGATGGTTTTCGGTAGGGAACGTCCCACCTTTGTTGACGAAACGAAATCCATTGCCTCTTATTGGTTTCAAATTTTTCTCTCGTGTCAACATAGAACAACAGGAGTGTTGTGTCATTTTTTGTGATTTTTCGGGGTTCGTTTGGACATTTTTATGCATTAACTGAGTTTTCAATGCATTTTATGTGCATAATTCAAATTTGAACTACATGCTACAGCGCATATAAATTGGTTGAAAAATCAAATCTGTGTCCTTGGGTGCATGTTTAGGTCCCATGCAGGAAATGGGAATGAATTTCAAACATTGGGGCACCGTCGATTGCCGGCAAAAAATTGAGATGCCTGGTTTTTTAAATTCTAGTAAATCCATAACTCATCTGAAATTCATGAAACTTGGCATGCTATCATGGAGCGGCATCAACATGCCGTGGTACAAATTTTGTCCCATTTGGGGCAGGTTTGGGTCTATGCTTCTCACAAACCGGAGCTTCTCACAACAAGCATGATGGTTTTCCTAAGGGAACGTCCCACCTTTGTGGACCAAACGATATCCTTTGCCTCATATTTCTTTCAAATTTTTTCTCGTGTCAACATAGAACAACAGGAGTGTTGTGTGATTTTTTTTGTGATTTTTCGGGGTTCGTTTGGACATTTTTATGCATTAACTAAGTTTTCAATGCATTTTATGTGCATAATTCAAATTTGAACTACATGCACTTGCTCTAGCGCATATAAATTGGTTGAGAAATCACATCTTTTGTCCTTGGGTGCATGTATAGGTCCCATGCAAGAAATGGGAATGAATTTCAAACACAAGGGCACCGTTTATTGCCGGCAAAACATTGAGATACCTGGTTTTTAAATTCTAGTAAATCCAAAACTCATCTGAAATTCATGAAACTTGGCATGCTATCATGGAGTGGCATCAACATGCCGTGGTACAAATTTTGTCCCATTTGGGGCTGGTTTTGGGTATATCCTTCTCACAAACCAGAGCTTCTCACAACAAGCATGATGGTTTTCGGTAGGGAACGTCCCAACTTTGTGGACAAAACGATATCCATTGCCTCTTATTGCTTTTAATTTTTTTCTCGTGTCAACATAGAACAACAGGAGTGTTGTGTGATTTTTTGTGATTTTTCGGGGTTCGTCTGGACATTTTCATGCATTAACTGAGTTTTCAAAGCATTTTATGTGCATAATTCAAATTTGAACTACATGTGCATGCTCCAGCGCATATAAATTGGTTGAGAAATCAAATCTGTGTCCTTGTGTGCATGCTTAGGTCCCATGCAAGAAATGGGAATGAATTTCAAACATCGGGGCACCGTTGATTGCCGGCAAACCATTGAGATGCCTTGCTTTTAAATTCTAATAAATCTAAAACTCATCTGAAATTCATGAAACTTGGCATGCTATCATGGAGCGGCATAACATGCCGTGGTACAAATTTTGTCCCATTTGGGGCAGGTTTGGGTATATGCTTCTCACAAACCGGAGCTTCTCACAACAAGCATCATGGTTTTCGGTAGGGAACGTCCCACCTTTGTGGACAAAACGAAATTCATTGCCTCTTTTTGGTTTCAAATTTTTCTCTCGTGTCAACATAGAACAACAGGAGTGTTGTGCGATTTTTTGTGATTTTTCGGGGTTCGTTTGCACATTTTTATGCATTAACTGAGTTTTCAATGCAGTTTATGTGCATAATTCAAATTTGAACTACATGCTCCAGCGCATATAAATTGGTTGAAAAAACAAATCTGTGTCCTTGGGTGCATGCTTAGGTCCCATGCAGGAAATGGGAATGAATTTCAAACGTTGGGGCACCGTCGATTGCCGGCAAAAAATTGAGATGCCTAGTTTTTAAATTCTAGTAAATCCAAAACTCATCTGAAATTCATGAAACTTGGCATGCTATCATAGTGGCATCAACATGCCGTGGTACAAATTTTGTCCCATCTGGGGCAGGTTTGGGTATATGCTTCTCACAAACCGGAGCTTCTCACAACAAGCATGATGGTTTTCGGTAGGGAACGTCCCACCTTTGTGGACGAAACGATATCCATTGGCTCTTATTGCTTTCAAGTTTTTTTTCTCGTGTCAACATAGAACAACAGGAGTGTTGTGTGATTTTTTGCTGTTTTTTGGGGTTCGTTTGGACATTTTCATGCATTAACTGAGTTTTCAATGCATTTTATGTGCATAATTCAAATTTGAACTACATGCACATGCTCCAGCGCATATAAATTGGTTGAGAAATCAAATATGTGTCCTTGTGTGCATGCTTAGGTCCCATGCAAGAAATGGGAATGAATTTCAAACACCGGGGCACCGTTGATTGCCGACAAAACATTGAGATGCCTGGTTTTTAAATTCTAGTAAATCCAAAACTCGTCTGAAATTCATGAAATTTGGCATGCTATCATGGAGCGGCATCAACATGCCGTGGTACAAATTTTGTCCCATTTGGGGCAGGTTTGGGTATATGCTTCTCACAAACCGGAGATTCTCACAACAAGCATGATGGTTTTAGGTAGGGAACGTCCCACCTTTGTGGACGAAACGATATCCATTGCCTCTTATTGCTTTCAAAAAAATTCTCGTGTCAACATAGAACAACAGGAGTGTTGTGTGATTTTTTGTGATTTTTCGGGGTTCGTTTGGACATTTTTATGCATTAACTGAGTTTTCAATGCATTTTATGTGCATAATTCAAATTTGAACTACATGCACATGCTCCAGCGCATATAAATTGGTTGAGAAATCAAATATGTGTCCTTGGGTGCATGCTTAGGTCCCATGCAATAAATGGGAATGAATTTAAAACACCGGGGCACCGTTGATTGCCGGCAAAACATAGAGATGCCTGGTTTTTAAATTCTAGTAAAGCCAAAACTCGTCTGAAATTCATGAAACTTGGCATGCTATCATGGAGCGGCATCAACATGCCGTGGTACAAATTTTGTCCCATTTGGGGCAGGTTTGGGTATATGCTTCTCACAAACCAGAGCTTCTCACAGCAAGCATGATGGTTTTCGGTAGGGAACGTCCCACCTTTGTGGACGCAATGATATCCATTGCCTCTTATTGCTTTCTATTTTTTTTCTCATGTCAACATAGAACAACAGGAGTGTTGTGTGATTTTTCGGGGTTCGTTTGGACATTTTTATGCATTAACTAAGTTTTCAATGCATTTTATGTGCATAATTCAAATTTGAACTACATGCACATGCTCCAGCGCATATAAATTGGTTGAGAAATCAAATCTTTCTCCTTGGGTGCATGCATAGGTCCCATGCAAGAAATGGGAATAAATTTCAAACACAGGGGCACCGTTTATTGCCGGCAAAACATTGAGATGCCTGGTTTTTAAATTCTAGTAAATCGAAAACTCGTCTGAAATTCATGAAACTTGGCATGCTATCATGGAGTGGCATCAACATGCCGTGGGACAAATTTTGTCCCATTTGGGGCAGGTTTGGGTATATCCTTCTCACAAACCGGAGCTTCTCACAACAAGCATGATGGTTTTCGGTAGGGAACGTCCCAACTTTGTGGACGAAACGATGTCCATTGCCTCTTATTGCTTTTAATTTTTTTCTCGTGTCAACATAGAACAACAGGAGTGTTGTGTGACTTTTCGTGATTTTTCGGGGTTCGTGTGGACATTTTCATGCATTAACTGAGTTTTCAATGCATTTTATGTGCATAATTCAAATTTGAACTACATGCACATGCTCCAGCGCATATAAATTGGTTGAGAAATCAAATCTGTGTCCTTGGGTGCATGCTTAGGTCCCATGCAAGAAATGGGAATGAATTTCAAACATCGGGGCACCGTTGATTGCCGGCAAAACATCGAGATGCCTGGTTTTTAAATTCTAATGAATCCAAAACTCATCTGAAATTCATGAAACTTGGCATGCTATCATGGAGCGGCATCAACATGCTTTGGTACAAATTTTGTCCCATTTGGGGCAGGTTTGGGTATATGCTTCTCACAAACCGGAGCTTCTCACAACAAGCATGATGGTTTTCGGTAGGGAACGTCCCACCTTTGTGGACGAAACGAAATCCATTGCCTCTTATTGGTTTCAAATTTTTCTCTCGTGTCAACATAGAACAACAGGAGTGTTGTGTCATTTTTTGTGATTTTTCGGGGTTCGTTTGGACATTTTTATGCATTAACTGAGTTTTCAATGCATTTTATGTGCATAATTCAAATTTGAACTACATGCTACAGCGCATATAAATTGGTTGAAAAATCAAATCTGTGTCCTTGGGTGCATGTTTAGGTCCCATGCAGGAAATGGGAATGAATTTCAAACATTGGGGCACCGTCGATTGCCGGCAAAAAATTGAGATGCCTGGTTTTTTAAATTCTAGTAAATCCATAACTCATCTGAAATTCATGAAACTTGGCATGCTATCATGGAGCGGCATCAACAAGCCGTGGTACAAATTTTGTCCCATTTGGGGCAGGTTTGGGTATATGCTTCTCACAAACCGGAGCTTCTCACAACAAGCATGATGGTTTTCCTAAGGGAACGTCCCACCTTTGTGGACCAAACGATATCCTTTGCCTCATATTTGTTTCAAATATTTTCTCGTGTCAACATAGAACAACAGGAGTGTTGTGTGATTTTTTTTTGTGATTTTTCGGGGTTCGTTTGGACATTTTTATGCATTAACTAAGTTTTCAATGCATTTTATGTGCATAATTCAAATTTGAACTACATGCACATGCTCTAGCGCATATAAATTGGTTGAGAAATCACATCTTTTGTCCTTGGGTGCATGTATAGGTCCCATGCAAGAAATGGGAATGAATTTCAAACACAAGGGCACCGTTTATTGCCGGCAAAACATTGAGATACCTGGTTTTTAAATTCTAGTAAATCGAAAACTCATCTGAAATTCATGAAACTTGGCATGCTATCATGGAGTGGCATCAACATGCCGTGGTACAAATTTTGTCCCATTTGGGGCTGGTTTTGGGTATATCCTTCTCACAAACCAGAGCTTCTCACAACAAGCATGATGGTTTTCGGTAGGGAACGTCCCAACTTTGTGGACAAAACGATATCCATTGCCTCTTATTGCTTTTAATTTTTTTCTCGTGTCAACATAGAACAACAGGAGTGTTGTGTGATTTTTTGTGATTTTTCGGGGTTCGTCTGGACATTTTCATGCATTAACTGAGTTTTCAAAGCATTTTATGTGCATAATTCAAATTTGAACTACATGCGCATGCTCCAGCGCATATAAATTGGTTGAGAAATCAAATCTGTGTCCTTGTGTGCATGCTTAGGTCCCATGCAAGAAATGGGAATGAATTTCAAACATCGGGGCACCGTTGATTGCCGGCAAAACATTGAGATGCCTTGCTTTTAAATTCTAATAAATCTAAAACTCATCTGAAATTCATGAAACTTGGCATGCTATCATGGAGCGGCATAACATGCCGTGGTACAAATTTTGTCCCATTTGGGGCAGGTTTGGGTATATGCTTCTCACAAACCGGAGCTTCTCACGACAAGCATCATGGTTTTCGGTAGGGAACGTCCCACCATTGTGGACGAAACGAAATTCATTGCCTCTTATTGGTTTCAAATTTTTCTCTCGTTTCAACATAGAACAACAGGAGTGTTGTGCGATTTTTTGTGATTTTTCGGGGTTCGTTTGCACATTTTTATGCATTAACTGAGTTTTCAATGCAGTTTATGTGCATAATTCAAATTTGAACTATATGCTCCAGCGCATATAAATTGGTTGAAAAAACAAATCTGTGTCCTTGGGTGCATGCTTAGGTCCCATGCAGGAAATGGGAATGAATTTCAAACGTTGGGGCACCGTCGATTGCCGGCAAAAAATTGAGATGCCTAGTTTTTAAATTCTAGTAAATCCAAAACTCATCTGAAATTCATGAAACTTGGCATGCTATCATAGTGGCATCAACATGCCGTGGTACAAATTTTGTCCCATCTGGGGCAGGTTTGGGTATATGCTTCTCACAAACCGGAGCTTCTCACAACAAGCATGATGGTTTTCGGTAGGGAACGTCCCACCTTTGTGGACGAAACGATATCCATTGGCTTTTATTGCTTTCAAGTTTTTTTTCTCGTGTCAACATAGAACAACAGGAGTGTTGTGTGATTTTTTGCTGTTTTTTGGGGTTCGTTTGGACATTTTCATGCATTAACTGAGTTTTCAATGCATTTTATGTGCATAATTCAAATTTGAACTACATGCACATGCTCCAGCGCATATAAATTGGATGAGAAATCAAATATGTGTCCTTGCGTGCATGCTTAGGTCCCATGCAAGAAATGGGAATGAATTTCAAACACCGGGGCATCGTTGATTGCCGACAAAACATTGAGATGCCTGGTTTTTAAATTCTAGTAAATCCAAAACTCGTCTGAAATTCATGAAATTTGGCATGCTATCATGGAGCGGCATCAACATGCCGTGGTACAAATTTTGTCCCATTTGGGGCAGGTTTGGGTATATGCTTCTCACAAACCGGAGCTTCTCACAACAAGCATGATGGTTTTCGGTAGGGAACGTCCCACCTTTGTGGACGAAACGAAATCCATTGCCTCTTATTGGTTTCAAAATTTTCTCTTGTGTCAACATAGAACAACAGGAGTGTTGTGTGATTTTTTGTGATTTTTCGGGGTTCGTTTGGACATTTTTATGCATTAACTGAGTTTTCAATGCAGTTTATGTGCATAATTCAAATTTGAACTACATGCTCCAGCGCATATAAATTAGTTGAAAAATCAAATCTGTGTCCTTGGGTGCATGCTTAGGTCCCATGCAAGAAATGGGAATGAATTTCAAACATTGGGGCACCGTCGATTGCCGGCAAAAAATTGAGATGCCAGGTTTTTAAATTCTAGTAAATCCAAAACTCATCTAAAATTCATGAAACTTGGCATGCTATCATGGAGCGGCATCAACATGCCATGGTACAAATTTTGTCCCATTTGGGGCAGGTTTGGATATATGCTTCTCACAAACCGGAGCTTCTCACAACAAGCATGATGGTTTTCGGTAGGGAACGTCCCACCTTTTTGGACGAAACGATATCCATTGGCTCTTATTGCTTTCAAATTTTTTTCTCGTGTCAACATAGAACAACAGGAGTGTTTTGTGATTTTTTGCTGTTTTTTGGGGTTCGTTTGGACATTTTTATGCATTAACTGAGTTTTCAATGCATTTTATGTGCATAATTCAAATTTGAACTACATGCACATGCTCCAGCGCATATAAATTGGTTGAGAAATCAAATCTGTGTCCTTGCGTGCATGCTTAGGTCCCATGCAAGAAATGGGAGTGAATTTCAAACACCGGGGCACCGTTGATTGCCGACAAAACATTGAGATGACTGGTTTTCAAATTCTAGTAAATCCAAAACTCGTCTGAAATTCATGAAATTTGGCATGCTATCATGGAGCGGCATCAACATGCCGTGGTTCAAATTTTGTCCCATTTGGGGCAGGTTTGGGTATATGCTTCTCACAAACCGGAGCTTCTCACAACAAGCATGATGGTTTTCGGTAGGGAACGTCCCACCTTTGTGGACGAAACGAAATCCATTGCCTCTTATTGGTTTCAAAATTTTCTCTCGTGTCAACATAGAACAACAGGACTGTTGTGTGATTTTTTGTGATTTTTCAGGGTTCGTTTGGACATTTTTATGCATTAACTGAGTTTTCAATGCAGTTTATGTGCATAATTCAAATTTGAACTACATGCTCCAGCGCATATAAATTAGTTGAAAAATCAAATATGTGTCCTTGGGTGCATGCTTAGGTCCCATGCAAGAAATGGGAATGAATTTCAAACATTGGGGCACCGTCGATTGCCGGCAAAAAATTGAGATGCCAGGTTTTCAAATTCTAGTAAATCCAAAACTCATCTGAAATTCATGAAACTTGGCATGCTATCATGGAGCGGCATCAACATGCCCTGGTACAAATTTTCTCCCATTTGGGGCGGGTTTGGATATATGCTTCTCACAAACCGGAGCTTCTCACAACAAGCATGATGGTTTTCGGTAGGGAACGTCCCACCTTTGTGGACGAAACGATATCCTTTGCCTCTTATTGCTTTCAAAAAAAAATCTCGTGTCAACACAGAACAATAGGAGTGTTGTGTGATTTTTTGTTGTTTTTTGGGGTTCGTTTGGACTTTTTTATGCATTAACTGAGTTTTCAATGCATTTTATGTGCATAATTCAAATTTGAACTACATGCACATGCTCCAGCGCATATAAATTGGTTGAGAAATCAAATATGTGTCCTTGCGTGCATGCTTAGGTCCCATGCAAGAAATGGGAATGAATTTCAAACACCGGGGCATCGTTGATTGCTGACAAAACATTGAGATGCCTAGTTTTTAAATTCTAGTAAATCCAAAACTCGTCTGAAATTCATGAAATTTGGCATGCTATCATGGAGCGGCATCAACATGGCGTGGTACAAATTTTGTCCCATTTGGGGCAGGTTTGGGTATATGCTTCTCACAAACCGGAGCTTCTCACAACAAGCATGATGGTTTTCGGTAGGGAACATCCCACCTTTGTGGACGAAACGAAATCCATTGCCTCTTATTGGTTTCAAAATTTTCTCTCGTGTCTACATAGAACAACAGGACTGTTGTGTGATTTTTTGTGATTTTTCGGGGTTCGTTTGGACATTTTTATGCATTAACTGAGTTTTCAATGCAGTTAATGTGCATAATTCAAATTTGAACTACATGCTCCAGCGCATATAAATTAGTTGAAAAATCAAATCTGTGTCCTTGGGTGCATGCTTAGGTCCCATGCAAGAAATGGGAATGAATTTCAAACATTGGGGCACCGTCGATTGCCGGCAAAAAATTGAGATGCCAGGATTTTAAATTCTAGTAAATCCAAAACCCATCTAAAATTCATGAAACTTGGCATGCTATCATGGAGCGGCATCAACATGCCGTGGTACAAATTTTGTCCCATTTTGGGCAGGTTTGGATATATGCTTCTCACAAACCGGAGCTTCTCACAACAAGCATGATGGTTTTCGGTAGGGAACGTCCCACCTTTGTGGACGAAACGATATCCATTGGCTCTTATTGCTTTCAAATTTTTTTCTCGTGTCAACATAGAACAACAGGAGTGTTTTGTGATTTTTGCTGTTTTTTGGGGTTCGTTTGGACATTTTTATGCATTAACTGAGTTTTCAATGCATTTTATGTGCATAATTCAAATTTGAACTACATGCACATGCTCCAGCGCATATAAATTGGTTGAGAAATCAAATATGTGTCCTTGCGTGGATGCTTAGGTCCCATGCAAGAAATGGGAATGAATTTCAAACACCGGGGCACCGTTGATTGCCGACAAAACATTGAGATGCCTGGTTTTTAAATTTTAGTAAATCCAAAACTCGTCTGAAATACATGAAATTTGGCATGCTATCATGGAGCGGCATCAACATGCCGTGGTACAAATTTTGTCCCATTTGGGGCAGGTTTGGGTATATGCTTCTCACAAATCGGAGCTTCTCACAACAAGCATGATGGTTTTCGGTAGGGAACGTCCCACCTTTGTGGCGTAACGATATCCGTTGCCTCTTATTGGTTTCAAATTTTTTTCTCGTGTCAACATAGAACAACAGGAGTGTTGTGTGATTTTTTGTTGTTTTTTGGGGTTCGTTTGGACAATTTTATGCATTAACTGAGTTTTCAATGCATTTTATGTGCATAATTCAAATTTGAACTACATGCACATGCTCCAGCGCATATAAATTGGTTGAGAAATCAAATCTGTGTCCTTGGGTGCATGCTTAGGTCCCATGCAAGAAATGGGAATGAATTTCAAACACTGGGGCACCGTGATTGCCGACAAAACATTTAGATGCCTGGTTTTTTAAATTCTAGTAAATCCAAAACTGGTCTGAAATTCATGAAACTTGGCATGCTATCAGGGAGCGGCATCAACATGCCGTGGTACAAATTTTGTCCCATTTGGGGCAGGTTTGGGTATGTGCTTCTCACAAACCGGAGCTTGTCACAACAAGCATGATGGTTTTCGGTAGGGAACGTCCCACCTTTGTGGCGTAACGATATCCATTGCCTCTTATTGGTTTCAAATTTTTTTCTCGTGTCAACATAGAACAACAGGAGTGTTGTATGATTTTTTGTGATTTTTCGGGGTTTGTTTGGATATTTTTATGCATTAACTGAGTTTTCAATGCATTTTATGTGCATAATTCAAATTTGAACTACATGCACATGCTCCAGCGCATATAAATTTGTTGAAAAATCAAATCTTTGTCCTTGGGTACATGCTTAGGTCCCATGCAAGAAATGGGAATAAATTTAAAACATCGGGGCACCGTTGATTGCCGGCAAAACATTGAGATGCCTAGTTTTTAAATTCTAGTAAATCCAAAGCTCGTCTGAAATTCATGAAACATGGCATGCTACCATGGAGCGGCATCGACATGCCGTGGTACAAATTTTGTCCCATTTGTGGAAGGTTTGGGTATATGCTTCTCACAAACCGGAGCTTCTCACAACTAGCATGATGGTTTTCGGTAGGGAACGTACCACCTTTGTGGACGAAACGATATCCACTGCCTCTTATATCTTTCAATTTTTCTCTGATGTCAATATAGGACAACAGGAGGGTTGTGTGATTTTTTGTGATTTTTCGGGGTTCATTTGGACATTTTTATGCCTTAACTGAGTTTTCAATTCATTTTATGTGCATCATTCAAATTTGAACTACATGCCCATGCCCCAGCGCATATAAATTTGTTGAGAAATCAAATCCGTGTCCTTGGGTGCATGCTTAGGTCCCATGCAAGAAATGGGAATGAATTTCAAACACCGGGGCACCGTTGATTGCCGGCAAAACATTGAGATGCCTGGTTTTGAAATTCTAGTAAATCCAAAACTCGTTTGAAATTCATGAAACTTGGCATGCTATCACGGAGCGGCATCAACATGCGGTGGTACAAATTTTGTCCCATTTGGGGCAGGTTTGGGTATCTGCTTCTCACAAACCGGAGCTTCTCACAACAAGCATGATGGTTTTCGGTAGGGAACGTCCCAGCTTTGTGGACGAAATGATATCCATTGCCTCTTATTGCTTTCAATTTTTTTCTTGTGTCTACATAGAACAACAGGAGTGTTGTGTGATTTTTTGTGAGTTTTCGGGGTTTGTTTGGAGACTTTTATGCATTAACTGAGTTTTCATTGCAGTTGATGTGCATAATTCAAATTTGAACAACATGCACATGCTCCAGCGCATATAAATTGGTTGAAAAATCAAATATGTGTCCTTGGGTGCATGCTTACGTCCCATGCAAGAAATGGGAATGAATTTGGAACACCGGGGCACCGTTGATTGCCGGCAAAACATTGAGATGCCTGGTTTTTAAATTCTAGTAAATCCAAAACTCGTCTGAAATTCATGAAACTTGGCATGCTATCATGGAGCGGCATCAACATGTCGTGGTACAAATTTTGTCCCATTTGGGGCAGGTTTGGGTATATGATTCTCACAAACCGGAGCTTCTCAAAACAAGCATGATGGTTTTCGGTAGGGAACGTCCCACCTTTGTGGACGAAATGATATCCATTGCCTCTTATTGCTTTCATTTTTTTTCTTGTGTCAACATAGAACAACAGGAGTGTTGTGTGATTTTTTGTGATTTTTCGGGGTTTGTTTGGACATTTTTATGCATTAACTGAGTTTTCAATGCATTTTATGTACATAATTCAAATTTGAACTACATGGACATGCTCCGGCGCATATAAATTGGTTGAGAAATGAAATCTGTGTCCTTGGGTGCATGCTTAGGTCCCATGCAACAAATGGGAATGAATTTCAAACACCGGGGCAGCGTTGATTTCCGGCAAAACATTGAGATGCCTGGTTTTTAAATTCTAGTAAATCCAAAACTCGTCTGAAATTTATGAAACTTGGCACGCTATCGTGGAGCGGCATCAACATGCCGTGGTACAAATTTTGTCCCATTTGGGGCAGGTTTGGGTATATGCTTCTCACAACAAGCGTGATGGTTTTCTGTAGGGAACGTCCCACCTTTGTGAACGAAACGATATCCATTGCCTCTTATTGCTTTCAAATTATTTTCTCGTGTCAACATAAAACAACAGGAGTATTGTGTGATTTTTGTGATTTTTCGGGGTTTGTCTGGACATTTTTATGCATTAACTGAGTTTTCAATGCATTTTATGTGCATAATTCAAATTTGAACTACATGCACATGCTCCAGCGCATATAAATTGGTTGAAAAATCAAATCTGAGTCCTTGGCTGCATGCTTAGGTCCCATGCAAGAAATGGGAATGAATTTCAAACACAGGGGCACCGTTTATTGCCGGCAAAACATTGAGATGCCTGGTTTTTAAATTCTAGTAAATCCAAAACTCGTCTGAAATTCATGAAACTTGGCATGCTATCATGGAGTGGCATCAACATGCCGTGGTACAAATTTTGTCCCATTTGGGGCAGGTTTGGGTATATGCTTCTCACAAACCGGAGCTTCTCACAAGAAGCATGATGGTTTTCGGTACGGAACGTCCCAGCTTTGTGGACGAAACGATATCCATTGCCTCTTATTGCTTTTAAGTTTTTTCTCGTGGCAACATAGAACAATAGGAGTGTTGTGTGATTTTTTGTGATTTTTGGGGGTTCGTGTGGACATTTTCATGCATTAACTGAGTTTCAATGCATTTTATGTGCATAATTAAAATTCGAGCTACATGCACATGCTCCAGCGCATATAAATTGGTTGAGAAATCAAATCCGTGTCCTTGGGTGCATGCTTAGGTCCCATGCAAGAAATGGGAATGAATTTCAAACTTCGGGGCACCGTTGATTGCCGGCAAAACATTGAGATGCCTGGTTTTTAAATTCTAACAAATCCAAAACTCATCTGAAATTCATGAAACTTGGCATGCTATCATGGAGCGGCATCAACATGCCATGGTATTAATTTTGTCCCATTTGGGGCAGGTTTGGGTATATGCTTCTCACAAATCGAAGCTTCTCACAACAAGCATGATGGTTTTCGGTAGGGAACGTCCCACCTTTGTGGCGAAACGATATCCATTGCCTCTTATTGGTTTCAAATTTTTTTCTCGTGTCAACATAGAATAACAGGAGTGTTGTGTGATTTTTTGTGATTTTTCGGGGTTTGTTTGGACATTTTTATGCATTAACTGAGTTTTCAATCCATTTTATGTGCATAATTCAAATTTGAACTACATGCACATGCTCGAACGCATATAAATTGGTTGAGAAATAGAATCTGTGTCCTTGGGTGCATGCTGAGGTCCCATGCAAGAAATGGGAATGAATTTCAAACACCGGGGCACCGTTGTTTGCCGGCAAAACATTGAGATGCCTGGTTTTTAAATTCTAGTAAATCCAAAGCTCGTCTGAAATTCATGAAACATGGCATGCTACCATGGAGCACCATCAACATGCCGTGGTACAAATATTGTCCCATTTGGGGAAGGTTTGGGTATATGCTTCTCACAAACCGGAGGTTCTCACAACAAGCATGATGGTTTTCGGTAGGGAACGTCCCACCTTTGTGGACGAAACGATATCCACTGCCTCTTATTGCTTTCAATTTTTCTCTCGTGTCAACATAGAACAAAAAGGAGTGTTGTGTGATTTTTTGTGATTTTTTGGGGTTCATTTGAACTTTTTTATGCATTAACTGTGTTTTCAATGCATTTTATGTGCATAATTCAAATTTGAACTACATGCACATGCTCCAGCGCATATAAATTGGTTCAGAAATCAAATCTGTGTCCTTGGGTGCATACTTAGGTCCCATGCAAGAAATGGGAATGAATTTCAAACACCTGGGCACCGTTGATTGCCGGCAAAACATTGACATGCCTGGTTTTTAAATTCTAGTAAATCCAAAACTCGTCTTAAATTCATGAAACTTGGCATGCTATCATGGAGCGGCGTCAACATGTCGTGGTACAAATTTTGTCCCATTTGGGGCAGGTTTGGGTATATGCTTCTCACAAACCAGAGCTTCTCACAACAAGCATGATGGTTTTCGGTAGGGAACGTCCCACCTTTGTGGACGAAATTATATCCATTGCCTCTAATTGCTTTCAATTTTTTCTCGTGTCAACATAGAACAACAGGAGTGTTGTGTGATTTTTTGTGATTTTTCGGGGTTCGTTTGGTTATTTTTATGCATTAACTAAGTTTTCAATGCAATTTATGTGCATAATTCAAATTTGAACTCCGTGCACATGCTCGAGCGCATAGAAATTGGTTGAAAAATCAAATCTGAGTCCTTGGGTGCATGCATAGGTCCCATGCAAGAAATGAGAATGAATTTCAAACACCGGGACACCTTTGATTGCCAGCAAAACATTGAGATGCCTGGTTTTTCAATTCTAGTAAATCCAAAACTCGTCTGAAATTCATGAAACTTGGCATGCTATCATGGAGCGGCATCAACATGCCGTGGTATAAATTTTGTCCCATTTGGGGCAGGTTTGCGTATATGCTTCTCACAAACCGGAGCTTCTCACAACAAGCATGATGGTTTTCGGTGGGGAACGTCCCACCTTTGTGGACGAAACGATATCCATTGCCTCTTATTGCTTTCAATATTTTTCTCGTGTCAACATAGAAAAACATGAGTGTTTCGTGATTTTTCGCTATTTTTCGGAGTTCGTTTGGACATTTTTGTGCATTAACTAAGTTTTCAATGCATTTTATGTGCATAATTTAAATTTGAACTACATACACATGCTCCAGCGCATATAAAATGGTTACGAAATCAATTATGTTTCCTTGGGTGCATGCTTAGGTCCCATGCAAGAAATGGGAATGAATTTCAAACACCTGGGCACCGTTGATTGCCGGCAAAACATTGAGATGCCTGGTTTTTAAATTCTAGTAAATCCAAAACTCGTCTGAAATTCATGAAACTTGGCATGCTATCATGGACCGGCATCAACATGCCGTGGTACAAATTTTGTCCCATTTGGGGCAGGTTTGGGTATATGCTTCTCACAAACCGGAGCTTCTCACAACAAGCATGATGGTTTTCGGTAGGGAACGTCCCACCTTTGTGGACGAAACGATATCCATTGCCTCTTATTGCTTTCAATTTTTTTCTGGTGTCAACATAGAACAACAGGAGTGTTGTGTCATTTTTCCGGGTTCATTTGGACATTTTTATGCATTAACTGAGTTTTCAATGCATTATATGTGCATAATTCAAATTTGAACTACATGCACATGCTCCAGCGCATATAAATTGGTTGAGAAATCAAATCTGTGTCCTTTGGTGCATGCTTAGGTCCCATGCAAGAAATGGGATTGAATTTCAAACACCGGGGCACCGTTGCTTCCCGGCAAAACATTGAGATGCCTGGTTTTTAAATTCTAGTAAATCCAAAACTCATCTGATATTCATGAAACTTGGCATGCTATCATGGAGCGGCATCAACATGCCGTGGTAAAATTTTTGTCCCATTTGGGGCATGTTTGGGTATATGCTTCTCACAAACCAGAGCTTCTCACAACAAGCATGATGGTTTTCGGTAGGGAACGTCCCACCTTTGTGGACGAAACGATATCCATTGCCTCTTATTGCTTTCAATTTTTTTCTCGTGTCAACATAGAACAACAGGAGTGTTGTGTGATTTTTTGTGATATTTCTGGGTTCGTTTGCACATTTTTATGCATTAACTAAGTTTTCAATGCATTTTATATGCATAATTCAAATTTCAACTACATGCACATGCCCCAGCGCATATAAATTGGTTGAAAAATCAAATCTGAGTCCTTGGGTGCATGCTTAGGTCCCATGCAAGAAATGGGAATGAATTCCGAACACCGGGGCACCGTTGACTGCCGGCAAAACATTGAGATGCCTGGTTTTTAAATTCTAGCAAATCCAAAACTCGTTTGAAATTCATGAAATTTGGCATGCTATCATGGAGCGGCATAAACATGGCTTGGTACAAATTTTGTCCCATTTGGGGCAAGTTTGGGTATATGCTTCTCACAAACCGGCGCTTCTCACAACAAGAATGATGGTTTTCGGTAGGGAACGTCCCACCTTTGTGGACGAAATGATATCCATTGCCTTTTATTGCTTTCAATTTTTTTCTCGTGTCAACATAGAACAACAGGAGTGTTGTGTGATTTTTTGTGATTTTTCAGGGTTCGTTTGGACATTTTTATGCATTAACTGAGTTTTCAATACATTTTATGTGCATAATTCAAATTTGAACTACATGCACATGCTCCAGCGCATATAAATTGGTTGAGAAATCAAATCTGTGTCCTTGGGTGCATGCTTAGGTCCCATGCAAGAAATGGGAATGAATTTCAAACACCGAGGCACTGTTGATTGCCGGCAAAACATTGAGATGCCTGGTTATTAAATTCTAGTAAATCCAAAACTCGTCCGAAATTCATGAAACTTGGCATGCTATCATGGAGCGGCATCAACATGCAGTGGTACAAATTTTGTCCCATTTGGGGCAGGTTTCGGTATATGCTTCTCACAAACCGGAGCTTCTCACAACAAGCATGATGGTTTTCGGTAGGGAACGTCCCACCATTGTGGACGAAACGGTATCCATTGCCTCTTATTGCTTTCAATTTTTTTCTCGTGTCAACATAGAACAACAGAAGTGTTGTGTGACTTTTTGTGATTTTTCGGGGTTCATTTGGACATTTTTATGCATTAACTGAGTTTTCAATGCATTTTATGTGCATAATTCAAATTTGATCTACATGCACATGCTCCAGCGCATATAAATTGGTTGAGAAATCAAATCTGTGTCCTTGGGTGCATGCTTAGGTCCCATGCAAGAAATGGGAATGAATTTCAAACACCGAGGCACTGTTGATTGCCGGCAAAACATTGAGATGCCTGGTTATTAAATTCTAGTAAATCCAAAACTCGTCCGAAATTCATGAAACTTGGCATGCTATCATGGAGCGGCATCAACATGCAGTGGTACAAATTTTGTCCCATTTGGGGCAGGTTTCGGTATATGCTTCTCACAAACCGGAGCTTCTCACAACAAGCATGATGGTTTTCGGTAGGGAACGTCCCACCATTGTGGACGAAACGGTATCCATTGCCTCTTATTGCTTTCAATTTTTTTCTCGTGTCAACATAGAACAACAGAAGTGTTGTGTGACTTTTTGTGATTTTTCGGGGTTCATTTGGACATTTTTATGCATTAACTGAGTTTTCAATGCATTTTATGTGCATAATTCAAATTTGATCTACATGCACATGCTCCAGCGCATATAAATTGGTTGGCAAATCAAATCCGTGTCCTTGGGTGCATCCTTAGGTCCCATGCAAGAAATGGGAATGAATTTAAAACACTGGGGCACCATTGACTGCCGGCAAAACATTGATATGCCTGGTTTTTAAGTTCTAGTAAATCCAAAACTCGTTTGAAATTCATGAAACATGGCATGCTATCATGGAGCGGCATCAACATGCCGTGGTACAAATTTTGTCCCACTTGGGGCAGGTTTGGGTATATGCTTCTCACAAACTGGAGCTTCTCACAACAAGCATGATGGTTTCGGTAGGGAATGTCCCACCTTTGTGGACGAAACGATATCCATTGCCTCTTATTGCTTTCAATTTCTTTTCTCGTGTCAACATAGAACAACAGGAGTGTTGTGTGACTTTTCGTGATTTTTGGGGTTCGTTTGGACATTTTTTATGCATTAACTGAGTTTTCAATGCATTTTATGTGCATAATTCAAATTTGAACTACATGCACATGCTCTAGCGCATATAAATTGGTTGAGAAATCAAATTTGTGTCCTTGGGTGCATGCTTAGGTCCCATGCAAGAAATGGGAATGAATTTCAAACACCGGGGCACCGTTGACTGCCGGCAAAACATTGAGATGCCTGGTTTTTAAATTCTAGTAAATCCAAAACTCGTCTGAAATTCATGAAACTTGGCATGCTATCATGGAGCGGCATCAACATGCCTTGGTACAAAATTTGTCCCATTTGGGGCAGGTTTGGGTATATGCTTCTCACAAACCGGAGCTTCTCACAACAAGCATGATGGTTTTCGGTGGGGAACGTCCCACCTTTGTGGACGAAACGATATCCATTGCCTCTTATTGCTTTCAATATTTTTCTCGTGTCAACATAGAAAAACATGAGTGTTTCGTGATTTTTCGTGATTTTTCGGAGTTCGTTTGGACATTTTTGTGCATTAACTAAGTTTTCAATGCATTTTATGTGCATAATTTAAATTTGAACTACATACACATGCTCCAGCGCATATAAAATGGTTAAGAAATCAATTATGTTTCGTTGGGTGCATGCTTAGGTCCCATGCAAGAAATGGGAATGAATTTCAAACACCTGGGCACCGTTGATTACCGGCAAAACATTGAGATGCCTGGTTTTTAAATTCTAGTAAATCCAAAACTCGTCTGAAATTCATGAAACTTGGCATGCTATCATGGAGCGGCATCAACATGCCGTGGTACAAATTTTGTCCCATTTGGGGCAGGTTTGGGTATATGCTTCTCACAAACCGGAGCTTCTCACAACAAGCATGATGGTTTTCGGTAGGGAACGTCCCACCATTGTGGACGAAACGATATCCATTGCCTCTTATTGCTTTCAATTTTTTTCTCGTGTCAACATAGAACAACAGAAGTGTTGTGTGACTTTTTGTGATTTTTCGGGGTTCATTTGGACATTTTTATGCATTAACTGAGTTTTCAATGCATTTTATGTGCATAATTCAAATTCGATCTACATGCACATGCTCCAGCGCATATAAATTGGTTGGCAAATCAAATCCGTGTCCTTGGGTGCATCCTTAGGTCCCATGCAAGAAATGGGAATGAATTTAAATCACTGGGCACCATTGACTGCCGGCAAAACATTGATATGCCTGGTTTTTAAATTCTAGTAAATCCAAAACTCGTTTGAAATTCATGAAACATGGCATGCTATCATGGAGCGGCATCAACATGACGTGGTACAAATTTTGTCCCACTTGGGGCAGGTTTGGGTATATGCTTCTCACAAACTGGAGCTTCTCACAACAAGCATGATGGTTTCGGTAGGGAATGTCCCACCTTTGTGGACGAAACGATATCCATTGCCTCTTATTGCTTTCAATTTCTTTTCTCGTGTCAACATAGAACAACAGGAGTGTTGTGTGATTTTTTGTGATTTTTCGGGGTTCGTTTGGACATTTTTTATGCATTAACTGAGTTTTCAATGCATTTTATGTGCATAATTCAAATTTGAACTACATGCACATGCTCCAGCGCATAGAAATTGGTTGAGAAATCAAATCTGTGTCCTTGGGTGCATGCTTAGGTCCCATGCAAGAAATGGGAATGAATTTCAAAAACCGGGGCACCGTTGATTGCCGGCAAAACATTGAGATGCCTGGTTTTTAAATTCTAGTAAATCCAAAACTCGTCTGAAATTCATGAAACTTGGCATGCTATCATGGAGCGGCATCAACATGCCGTGGTACAAATTTTGTCCCATTTGGGGCAGGTTTGGGTATATGCTTCTCACAAACCGGAGCTTCTCACAACAAGCATGATGGTTTTCGGTAGGGAACGTCCCACCTTTGTGGACGAACGATATACATTGCCTCTTATTGCTTTCAATTTTTTTCTCGTGTCAAAATAGAACAACAGGAGTGTTGGGTGTTTTTTTGTGATTTTTTGGGGTTCGTTTGGACATTTTTATGCATTAACTGAGTTTTCAATGCATTTTATGTGCATAATTTAAATTCGAACTACGTGCACATGCTCCAGCGCATATAAATTGGTTCACAAATCAAATCTGTGTCCTTGGGTGCATGCTTAGGTCCCATTCAAGAAATGGGAATGAATTTCAAACACGGGGCACCGTTGACAGCCGGCAAAACATTGAGATGCCTGGTTTTTAAATTCTAGCAACTCCAAAACTCGTTTGAAATTCATGAAACTTGGCATGCTATCATGCAGCGGCATCAACATGCCTTGGTACAAATTTTGTCCCATTTGGGGCAGGTTTGGGTATATGCTTCCCACAAACCGGAGCTTCTCACAACAAGAATGATGGTTTTCGGTAGGGAACGTCCCACCTTTGTGGACGAAACGATATCCATTGCCTCTTATTGATTTCAATTTTTTTTCTCGTCAACATAGAACAACAGGAGTGCTGTGTGATTTTTTGTGATTTTTCAGGGTTCGTTTGGACATTTTTCTGCATTAACTGAGTTTTCAATGCATTTTATGTGCATAATTCAAATTTGAACAACACGCACATGCTCCAGCGCATATAAATTGGTTGAGAAATCAAATCTGTGTCCTTGGGTGCATGCTTAGGTCCCATGCAAGAAATGGGAATGAATTTCAAACACCAGGGCACCGTTGATTGCCGGCAAAACATTGAGATGCCTGGTTTTTAAATTCTAGTAAATCCAAAACTCGTCTGAAATTCATGAAACTTGGCATGCTATCATGGAGCGGCATCAACATGCCGTGGTACAAATTTTGCCCATTTGGGGCAGGTTTGGGTATATGCTTCTCACAAACCGGAGCTTGTCACAACAAGCATGATGGTTTTCGGTAGGGAACGTCCCACCTTTGTGGACGAAACGATATCCATTGCCTCTTATTGCTTTCAATTTTTTTCTCGTGTCAACATAGAACAACAGGAGTGTTGTCTGATTTTTGTGATTTTTCGGGGTTCGTTTGGACATTTTTATGCATTAACTGAGTTTTCAATGCATTTTATGTGCATAATTCAAATTTGAACTACATGCACATGCTCCAGCATATAAATTGGTTGAGAAATCAAATATGTGTCTTTGGGTGCATGCTTAGGTCCCATGCAAGAAATGGGAATGAATTTCAAACACCGGGGCACCGTTGATTGCCGGCAAAACATTGAGATGCCTGGTTTTTAAATTCTAATAAATCCAAAACTCGTCTGAAATTCATGAAACTTGGCATGCTATCATGGAGCGGCATCAACATGCCGTGGTACAAATTTTGTCCCATTTGGGGCAGGATTGGGTATATGCTTCTCACAAACCGGAGCTTCTTACAACAAGCATGATGGTTTTCGGTAGGGAACGTCCCACCTTTGTGGACGAAACGATATCCATTGCCTCTTATTGCTTTCAATTTTTTTCTCGTGTCAACATAGAACAACAGGAGTGTTGTCTGATTTTTGTGATTTTTCGGGGTTCGTTTGGACATTTTTATGCATTAACTGAGTTTTCAATGCATTTTATGTGCATAATTCAAATTTGAACTACATGCACATGCTCTAGCGCATATAAATTGGTTGAGAAATCAAATTTGTGTCCTTGGGTGCATGCTTAGGTCCCATGCAAGAAATGGGAATGAATTTCAAACACCGGGGCACCGTTGACTGCCGGCAAAACATTGATATGCCTGGTTTTTAAATTCTAGTAAATCCAAAACTCGTCTGAAATTCATGAAACTTGGCATGCTATCATGGAGCGGCATCAACATGCCTTGGTACAAAATTTGTCCCATTTGGGGCAGGTTTGGGTATATGCTTCTCACAAACCGGAGCTTCTCACAACAAGCATGATGGTTTTTGGTAGGGAACGTCCCACCTTTGTGGACGAAACGGTATCCATTGCCTCTTATTGCTTTCAATTTTTTTCTCGTGTCAACATAGAACAAGAGGAGTGTTGTGTGATTTTTTGTGATTTTTCGGGGTTCGTTTGGACATTTTTATGCATTCACTGAGTTTTCAATGCATTTTATGTGCATAATTCAAATTTGAACTGCATGCACATTCTCCAGCGCCTAAAAATTGGTTGAAAAATCAAATCAGAGTCCTTGGGTGCATGCTTAGGTCCCATGCAAGAAATGGGAATGAATTTCAAACACCGGGGCACCGTTGACTGCCGGCAAAACATTGATATGCCTGGTTTTTAAATTCTAGTAAATCCAAAACTCGTCTGAAATTCATGAAACTTGGCATGCTATCATGGAGCGGCATCAACATGCCTTGGTACAAAATTTGTCCCATTTGGGGCAGGTTTGGGTATATGCTTCTCACAAACCGGAGCTTCTCACAACAAGCATGATGGTTTTTGGTAGGGAACGTCCCACCTTTGTGGACGAAACGGTATCCATTGCCTCTTATTGCTTTCAATTTTTTTCTCGTGTCAACATAGAACAAGAGGAGTGTTGTGTGATTTTTTGTGATTTTTCGGGGTTCGTTTGGACATTTTTATGCATTCACTGAGTTTTCAATGCATTTTATGTGCATAATTCAAATTTGAACTGCATGCACATTCTCCAGCGCCTAAAAATTGGTTGAAAAATCAAATCAGAGTCCTTGGGTGCATGCTTAGGTCCCATGCAAGAAATGGGAATGAATTTCAAACACCGGGAAACCGTTGATTGCCGGCAAAACATTGAGATGCCTGGTTTTTAAATTCTAATAAATCCAAAACTCATGTGAAATTCATGAAACTTGGCATGCTATCATGGAGCGGCATCAACATGCCTTGGTACAAAATTTGTCCCATTTGGGGCAGGTTTGGGTATATACTTCTCACAAACCGGAGCTTCTCCTAACAAGAATGATGGTTTTCGGTAGGGTACGTCCCACCTTTGTGGACGAAACGATATCCATTGCCTCTTATTGCTTTCAATTTTTTTTCTCGTGTCAACATAGAACAGCAGGAGTGTTGTGTGATTTTTTGGGGTTCGTTTGGACATTTTTATGCATTAACTGCGTTTTCAATGCATTTTATGTGCATAATTCAAATTTGAACTACATGCACATGCTCTAGCGCATATAAATTGGTTGAGAAATCAAATATGTGTCCTTGGGTGCATGCTTAGGTCCCATGCAAGAAATGGGAATGAATTTCAAACACCGGGGCACCGTTGATTGCCGGCAAAACATTGAGATGCCTGGTTTTTAAATTCTAGTAAATCCAAAACTCGTCTGAAATTCATGAAACTTGGCATGCTATCATGGAGCGGCATCGACATGCCGTGGTACAAATTTTGTCCCATTTGGGGCAGGTTTGGGTATATGCTTCTCACAAACCGGAGCTTCTCACAACAAGCATGATGGTTTTCGGTAGGGAACGTCCCACCTTTGTGGACGAAACGATATCCATTGCCTCTTATTGCTTTCAATTTTTTTCTCGTGTCAACATAGAACAACAGGAGTGTTGTCTGATTTTGTGATTTTTCGGGGTTCGTTTGGACATTTTTATGCTTTAACTTAGTTTTCAATGCATTTTATGTGCATAATTCAAATTTGAACTACATGCACATGCTCCAGCATATAAATTGGTTGAGAAATCAAATCTGTGTCCTTGGGTGCATGCTTAGGTCCCATGCAAGAAATGGGAATGAATTTCAAACACCGGGGCACCGTTGATTGCCGGCAAAACATTGAGATGCCTGGTATTTAAATTCTAGTAAATCCAAAACTCGTCTGAAATTGATGAAACTTGGCATGCTATCATGGAGCGGCATCAACATGCCGTGGTACAAATTTTGTCCCATTTGGGGCAGGTTTGGGTATATGCTTCTCACAAACCGGAGCTTCTCACAACAAGCATGATGGTTTTTGGTAGGGAACGTCCCACCTTTGTGGACGAAACGATATCCATTGCCTCTTATTGCTTTCAATTTTTTTCTCGTGTCAACATAGAACAACAGGAGTGTTGTCTGATTTTTGTGATTTTTCGGGGTTCGTTTGGACATTTTTATGCATTAACTGAGTTTTCAATGCATTTTATGTGCATAATTAAAATTTGAACTACATGCACATGCTCTAGCGCATATAAATTGGTTGAGAAATCAAATTTGTGTCCTTGGGTGCATGCTTAGGTCCCATGCAAGAAATGGGAATGAATTTCAAACACCGGGGCACCGTTGACTGCCGGCAAAACATTGAGATGCCTGGTTTTTAAATTCTAGTAAATCCAAAACTCGTCTGAAATTCATGAAACTTGGCATGCTATGATGGAGCGGCATCAACATGCCTTGGTACAAAATTTGTCCCATTTCGGGCAGGTTTGGGTATATGCTTCTCACAAACCGGAGCTTCTCACAACAAGCATGATGGTTTTTGGTAGGGAACGTCCCACCTTTGTGGACGAAACGGTATCCATTGCCTCTTATTGCTTTCAATTTTTTTCTCGTGTCAACATAGAACAAGAGGAGTGTTGTGTGATTTTTTGTGATTTTTCGGGGTTCGTTTGGACATTTTTATGCATTCACTGAGTTTTCAATGCATTTTATGTGCATAATTCAAATTTGAACTACATGCACATTCTCCAGCGCCTAAAAATTGGTTGAAAAATCAAATCAGAGTCCTTGGGTGCATGCTTAGGTCCCATGCAAGAAATGGGAATGAATTTCAAACACCGGGAAACCGTTGATTGCCGGCAAAACATTGAGATGCCTGGTTTTTAAATTCTAATAAATCCAAAACTCGTGTGAAATTCATGAAACTTGGCATGCTATCATGGAGCGGCATCAACATGCCTTGGTACAAAATTTGTCCCATTTGGGGCAGGTTTGGGTATATACTTCTCACAAACCGGAGCTTCTCCTAACAAGAATGATGGTTTTCGGTAGGGTACGTCCCACCTTTGTGGACGAAACGATATCCATTGCCTCTTATTGCTTTCAATTTTTTTTCTCGTGTCAACATAGAACAGCAGGAGTGTTGTGTGATTTTTTGTGATTTTTTGGGGTTCGTTTGGACATTTTTATGCATTAACTGCGTTTTCAATGCATTTTATGTGCATAATTCAAATTTGAACTACATGCACATGCTCCAGCGCATATAAATTGGTTGAGAAATCAAATATGTGTCCTTGGGTGCATGCTTAGGTCCCATGCAAGAAATGGGAATGAATTTCAAACACCGGGGCACCGTTGATTGCCGGCAAAACATTGAGATGCCTGGTTTTTAAATTCTAGTAAATCCAAAACTCGTCTGAAATTCATGAAACTTGGCATGCTATCATGGAGCGGCATCAACATGCCGTGGTACAAATTTTGCCCCATTTGGGGCAGGTTTGGGTATATGCTTCTCACAAACCGGAGCTTCTCACAACAAGCATGATGGTTTTCGGTAGGGAACGTCCCACCTTTGTGGACGAAACGATATCCATTGCCTCTTATTGCTTTCAATTTTTTTCTCGTGTCAACATAGAACAACAGGAGTGTTGTCTGATTTTGTGATTTTTCGGGGTTCGTTTGGACATTTTTATGCTTTAACTTAGTTTTCAATGCATTTTATGTGCATAATTCAAATTTGAACTACATGCACATGCTCCAGCATATAAATTGGTTGAGAAATCAAATCTGTGTCCTTGGGTGCATGCTTAGGTCCCATGCAAGAAATGGGAATGAATTTCAAACACCGGGGCACCGTTGATTGCCGGCAAAACATTGAGATGCCTGGTTTTTAAATTCTAGTAAATCCAAAACTCGTCTGAAATTCATGAAACTTGACATGCTATCATGGAGCGGCATCAACATGCCGTGGTACAAATTTTTTCCCATTTGGGGCAGGTTTGGGTATATGCTTCTCACAAACCGGAGCTTCTCACAACAAGCATGATGGTTTTTGGTAGGGAACGTCCCACCTTTGTGGATGAAACGTTATCCATTGCCTCTTATTGCTTTCAATTTTTTTCTCGTGTCAACATAGAACAACAGGAGTGTTGTGTGATTTTTTGTGATTTTTCGGGGTTCGTTTGGACATTTTTATGCATTAACTGAGTTTTCAATACATTTTATGTGCATAATTCAAATTTGAACTACATGCACATGCTCCAGCGCATATAAATTGGTTGAGAAATCAAATCTGTGTCCTTGGGTGCATGCTTAGGTCACATGCAAGAAATGGGAATGAATTTCAAACACTGGGGCACCGTTGATTGCCGGCAAAGCATTGAGATGCCTGGTTTTTAAATTCTAGTAAATTCAAAACTCGTCTAAAATTCATGAAACTTGGCATGCTATCATGGAGCGGCATCAACATGCCGTGCTACAAATTTTGTCCCATTTGGGGCAGGTTTGGGTATATGCTTCTCACAAACCGGAGCTTCTCACAACAAGAATGATGGTTTTCGGTAGGGAACGGCCCACCTTTGTGGACGAAACGATATCCATTGCCTCTTATTGCTTTCAATGTTTTTCTCGTGTCAACATAGAACAACAGGAGTGTTGTGTCATTTTTTGTGATTTTTCGGGGTTTGTTTGGACATTTTTATGCATTAACTGAGTTTTCAATGCATTTTATGTGCATAATTAAAATTTGAACTACATGCACATGCTCTAGCGCATATAAATTGGTTGAGAAATCAAATTTGTGTCCTTGGGTGCATGCTTAGGTCCCATGCAAGAAATGGGAATGAATTTTAAACACCGGGGCACCGTTGATTGCTGGCAAAACATTGAGATGCCTGGTTTTCAAATTCTAGTAAATCCAAAACTCGTCTGAAATTCATGAAACTTGGCATGCTATCATGGAGCGGCATCAACATGCCGTGGTACAAATTTTGTCCCATTTGGGGCAGGTTTCGGTATATGCTTCTCACAAACCGGAGCTTCTCACAACAAGCATGATGATTTTTGGTAGGGAACGTCCCACCTTTGTGGATGAAACGTTATCCATTGCCTCTTATTGCTTTCAATTTTTTTCTCGTGTCAACATAGAATAACAGGAGTGTTGTGTGATTTTTTGTGATTTTTCGGGGTTCGTTTGGACATTTTTATGCATTAACTGAGTTTTCAATACATTTTATGTGCATAATTCAAATTTGAACTACATGCACATGCTCCAGCGCATATAAATTGGTTGAGAAATCAAATCTGTGTCCTTGGGTGCATGCTTAGGTCCCATGCAAGAAATGAGAATGAATTTCAAACACTGGGGCACCGTTGATTGCCGGCAAAGCATTGAGATGCCTGGTTTTTAAATTCTAGTAAATTCAAAACTCGTCTAAAATTCATGAAACTTGGCATGCTATCATGGAGCGGCATCAACATGCCGCGGTACAAATGTTGTCCCATTTGGGGCAGGTTTGGGTATATGCTTCTCACAAACCGGAGCTTCTCACAACAAGAATGATGGTTTTCGGTAGGGAACGGCCCACCTTTGTGGACGAAACGATATCCATTGCCTCTTATTGCTTTCAATGTTTTTCTCGTGTCAACATAGAACAACAGGAGTGTTGTGTCATTTTTTGTGATTTTTCGGGGTTTGTTTGGACATTTTTATGCATTAACTGAGTTTTCAATGCATTTTATGTGCATAATTAAAATTTGAACTACATGCACATGCTCTAGCGCATATAAATTGGTTGAGAAATCAAATTTGTGTCCTTGGGTGCATGCTTAGGTCCCATGCAAGAAATGGGAATGAATTTCAAACACCGGGGCACCGTTGATTGCCGGCAAAACATTGAGATGCCTGGTTTTTAAATTCTAGTAAATCCAAAACTCGTCTAAAATTCATGAAACTTGGCATGCTATCATGGAGCGGCATCAACATGTCGTGGTACAAATTTTGTCCCATTTGGGGCAGGTTTGGGTATATGCTTCTCACAAACCGGAGCTTCTCACAACAAGCATGATGGTTTTCGGTAGGGAACGTCCCACCTTTGTGGACGAAACGATATCTATTGCCTCTTATTGCTTTCAATTTTTTTTCTCATGTCAACATAGAACAACAGGAGTGTTGTGTGATTTTTTGTGATTTTTCGGGGTTCGTTTGGACATTTTTATGCATTAACTGCGTTTTCAATGCATTTTATGTGCATAATTCAAATTTGAACTACATGCACATGCCCCAGCGCATATAAATTGGTTGAGAAATCAAATATGTGTCCTTGGGTGCATGCTTAGGTCCCATGCAAGACATGGGAATGAATTTCAAACACCGGGGCACCGTTGATTGCCGGCAAAACATTGAGATCCCTGGTTTTTAAATTCTAGTAAATCCAAAACTCATCTGAAATTCATGAAACTTGGCATGCTATCATGGAGCGGCACCAACATGCCGTGGTACAAATTTTGTCCCATTTGGGGCAGGTTTGGGTATATGCTTCTCACAAACCGGAGCTTCTCACAACAAGCATGATGGTTTTCGGTAGGGAACGTCCCACCTTTGTGGACGAAACGATATCCATTGCCTCTTATTGCTTTCAATTTTTTTCTCGTGTCAACATAGAACAACAGGAGTGTTGTCTGATTTTTGTGATTTTTCGGGGTTCGTTTGGACATTTTTATGCTTTAACTGAGTTTTCAATGCATTTTATGTGCATAATCCAAATTTCACCAAATGCACATGCTCCAGCATATAAATTGGTTGAGAAATCAAATCTGTGTCCTTGGGTTCATGCTTAGGTCCCATGCAAGAAATGGGAATGAATTTCAAACACCGGGGCACCGTTGATTGCCGGCAAAACATTGAGATGCCTGGTTTTTAAATTCTAGTAAATCCAAAACTCGTCTGAAATTCATGAAACTTGGCATGCTATCATGGAGCGGCATCAACATGCCGTGGTACAAATTTTGTCCCATTTGGGGCAGGTTTGGGTATACGCTTCTCACAAACCGGAGCTTCTCACAACAAGCATGATGGTTTTCGGTAGGGAACGTCCCACCTTTGTGGATGAAACGTTATCCATTGCCTGTTATTGCTTTCAATTTTTTTCTCGTGTCAACATAGAACAACAGGAGTGTTGTGTGATTTTTTGTGATTTTTCGGGGTTCGTTTGGACATTTTTATGCATTAACTGAGTTTTCAATGCATTTTATGTGCATAATTCAAATTTGAACTACATGCACATGCTCCAGCGCATATAAATTGGTTGAGAAATCAAATCTGTGTCCTTGGGTGCATGCTTAGGTCCCATGCAAGAAATGGGAATGAATTTCAAACACCGGGGCACCGTTGATTGCCGGCAAAGCATTGAGATGCCTGGTTTTTAAATTCTAGTAAATTCAAAACTCGTCTAAAATTCATGAAACTTGGCATGCTATCATGGAGCGGCATCAACATGCCGTGGTACAAATTTTGTCCCATTTGGGGCAGGTTTGGGTATATGCTTCTCACAAACCGGAGCTTCTCACAACAAGAATGATGGTTTTCGGTAGGGAACGTCCCACCTATGTGGACGAAACGATATCCATTGCCTCTTATTGCTTTCAATTTTTTTCTCGTGTCAACATAGAACAACAGGAGTGTTGTGTGATTTTTTGTGATTTTTCGGGGTTTGTTTGGACATTTTTATGCATTAACTGAGTTTTCAATGCATTTTATGTGCATAATTAAAATTTGAACTACATGCACATGCTCTAGCGCATATAAATTGGTTGAAAAATGAAATATGTGTCCTTGGGTGCATGCTTAGGTCCCATGCAAGAAATGGGAATGAATTTAAAACACCGGGGCACCGTTGATTGCCGGCAAAACATTGAGATGCCTGGTTTTTAAATTCTAGTAAATCCAAAACTCGTCTAAAATTCATGAAACTTGGCATGCTATCATGGAGCGGCATCAACATGCCGTGGTACAAATTTTGTCCCATTTGGGGCAGGTTTGGGTATATGCTTCTCACAAACCGGAGCTTCTCACAACAAGCATGATGGTTTTCGGTAGGGAACGTCCCACCTTTGTGGACGAAACGATATCCGTTGCCTCTTATTGCTTTCAATTTTTTTCCCGTGTCAACATAGAACAACAAGAGTGTTGTGTGATTTTTTGTGATTTTTCAGGGTTCGTTTGGACATTTTTAAGCATTAACTAAGTTTTCATTGCATTTTATGTGCATAATTCAAATTTGAACTACATGCACATGCCCCAGCGCATATAAATTGGTTGAAAAATCAAATCTGAGTCCTTGGGTGCATGCATAGGTCCCATGCAAGAAATGGGAATGAATTTCATACACCGAGAAACCGTTGATTGCCGGCAAAACATTGAGATGCCTGGTTTTTAAATTCTAGTAAATCCAAAACTCGTCTGAAGTTCATGAAACATGGCATGCTATCATGGAGCGGCATCAACATGCCTTAGTACAAATTTTGTCCCATTTGGGGCAGGCTTGGGTATATACTTCTCACAAACAGGAGCTGCTCACAACAAGAATGATTGTTTTCGGTAGGGTGCGTCCCACCTTTGTGGACGAAACGATATTTATTGCCTCTTATTGCTTTCAATTTTTTTTCTCATGTCAACATAGAACAACAGGAGTGTTGTGTGATTTTTTGTGATTTTTCGGGGTTCGTTTGGACATTTTTATGCATTAACTGCGTTTTCAATGCATTTTATGTGCATAATTCAAATTTGAACTACATGCACATGCTCCAGCGCATATAAATTGGTTGAGAAATCAAATATGTGTCCTTGGGTGCATGCTTAGGTCCCATGCAAGACATGGGAATGAATTTCAAACACCGGGGCACCGTTGATTGCCGGCAAAACATTGAGATCCCTGGTTTTTAAATTCTAGTAAATCCAAAACTCATCTGAAATTCATGAAACTTGGCATGCTATCATGGAGCGGCACCAACATGCCGTGGTACAAATTTTGTCCCATTTGGGGCAGGTTTGGGTATATGCTTCTCACAAACCGGAGCTTCTCACAAAAAGCATGATGGTTTTCGGTAGGGAACGTCCCACCTTTGTGGACGAAACGATATCCATTGCCTCTTATTGCTTTCAATTTTTTTCTCGTGTCAACATAGAACAACAGGAGTGTTGTCTGATTTCTGTGATTTTTCGGGGTTCATTTGGACATTTTTATGCTTTAACTGAGTTTTGAATGCATTTTATGTGCATAGTTCAAATTTGAACTACATGCACATGCTCCAGCATTTAAATTGGTTGAGAAATCAAATCTGTGTCCTTGGGTGCATGCTTAGGTCCCATGCAAGAAATGGGAATGAATTTCAAACACCGGGGCACCGTTGATTGCTGGCAAAACATTGAGATGCCTGGTTTTTAAATTCTAGTAAATCCAAAACTCGTCTGAAATTCATGAAACTTGGCATGCTATCATGGAGCGGCATCAACATGCCGTGGTACAAATTTTGTCCCATTTGGGGCAGGTTTCGGTATATGCTTCTCACAAACCGGAGCTTCTCACAACAAGCATGATGATTTTTGGTAGGGAACGTCCCACCTTTGTGGATGAAACGTTATCCATTGCCGCTTATTGCTTTCAATTTTTTTCTCGTGTCAACATAGAACAGCAGGAGTGTTGTGTGATTTTTCGGGGTTCGTTTGGACATTTTTATGCATTAACTGAGTTTTCAATACATTTTATGTGCATAATTCAAATTTGAACTACATGCACATGCTCCAGCGCATATAAATTGGTTGAGAAATCAAATCTGTGTCCTTGGGTGCATGCTTAGGTCCCATGCAAGAAATGGGAATGAATTTCAAACACTGGGGCACCGTTGATTGCCGGCAAAGCATTGAGATGCCTGGTTTTTAAATTCTAGTAAATTCAAAACTCGTCTAAAATTCATGAAACTTGGCATGCTATCATGGAGCGGCATCAACATGCCGTGGTACAAATTTTGTCCCATTTGGGGCAGGTTTGGGTATATGCTTCTCACAAACCGGAGCTTCTCACAACAAGAATGATGGTTTTCGGTAGGGAACGGCCCACCTTTGTGGACGAAACGATATCCATTGCCTCTTATTGCTTTCAATGTTTTTCTCGTGTCAACATAGAACAACAGGAGTGTTGTGTCATTTTTTGTGATTTTTCGGGGTTTGTTTGGACATTTTTATGCATTAACTGAGTTTTCAATGCATTTTATGTGCATAATTAAAATTTGAACTACATGCACATGCTCTAGCGCATATAAATTGGTTGAGAAATCAAATTTGTGTCCTTGGGTGCATGCTTAGGTCCCATGCAAGAAATGGGAATGAATTTCAAACACCGGGGCACCGTTGATTGCCGGCAAAACATTGAGATGCCTGGTTTTTAAATTCTAGTAAATCCAAAACTCGTCTAAAATTCATGAAACTTGGCATGCTATCATGGAGCGGCATCAACATGTCGTGGTACAAATTTTGTCCCATTTGGGGCAGGTTTGGGTATATGCTTCTCACAAACCGGAGCTTCTCACAACAAGCATGATGGTTTTCGGTAGGGAACGTCCCACCTTTGTGGACGAAACGATATCCATTGCCTCTTATTGCTTTCAATTTTTTTCTCGTGTCAACATAGAACAGTAGGAGTGTTGTGTGATCTTTTGGGGTTCGTTTGGACATTTTTATGCATTAACTGCGTTTTCAATGGATTTTATGTGCATAATTAAAATTTGAACTACATGCACATGCTCTAGCGCATATAAATTTGTTGAGAAATCAAATATGTGTCCTTGGGTGCATGCTTAGGTCCCATGCAAGAAATGGGAATGAATTTCATACACCGGGAAACCGTTGATTGCCGGCAAAACATTGAGATGCCTGGTTTTTAAATTCTAATAAATCCAAAACTTGTCTGAAATTCATGAAACTTGGCATGCTATCATGGAGCGGCATCAACATGCCGTGGTACAAATTTTGTCCCATTTGGGGCAGGTTTGGGTATATGCTTCTCACAAACCGGAGCTTCTCACAACAAGCATGATGGTTTTCGGTAGGGAACGTCCCACCTTTGTGGACGAAACGATATCCATTGCCTCTTATTGCTTTCAATTTTTTTCTCGTGTCAACATAGAACAACAGGAGTGTTGTCTGATTTCTGTGATTTTTCGGATTTCATTTGGACATTTTTATGCTTTAACTGAGTTTTGAATGCATTTTATGTGCATAGTTCAAATTTGAACTACATGCACATGCTCCAGCATTTAAATTGGTTGAGAAATCAAATCTGTGTCCTTGGTTGCATGCTTAGGTCCCATGCAAGAAATGGGAATGAATTTCAAACACCGGGGCACCGTTGATTGCCGGCAAAACATTGAGATGCCTGGTTTTTAAATTCTAGTAAATATAAAACTCGTCTGAAATTCATGAAACTTGGCATGCTATCATGGAGCGGCATCAACATGCCGTGGTACAAATTTTGTCCCATTTGGGGCAGGTTTGGGTATATGCTTCTCACAAACCGGAGCTTCTCACAACAAGCATGATGGTTTTTGGTATGGAACGTCCCACCTTTGTAGATGAAACGGTATCCATTGCTCTTATTGCGTTCAATTTTTTTCTCGTGTCAACATAGAACAACAGGAGTGTTGTGTGATTTTCTGTGATTTTTCGGGGTTCGTTTGGACATTTTTATGCATTAACTGAGTTTTCAATGCATTTTATGTGCATAATTCAAATTTGAAATACATGCACATGCTCCAGTGCATATAAATTGGTTGAGAAATCAAATCTGTGTCCTTGGGTGCATGCTTAGGTCCCATGCAAGAAATGGGAATGAATTTCAAACACCGGGGCACCGTTGATTGCTGGCAAAACATTGAGATGCCTGGTTTTTAAATTCTAGTAAATCCAAAACTCGTCTGAAATTCATGAAACTTGGCATGCTATCATGGAGCGGCATCAACATGCCGTGGTACAAATTTTGTCCCATTTGGGGCAGGTTTCGGTATATGCTTCTCACAAACCGGAGCTTCTCACAACAAGCATGATGGTTTTTGGTAGGGAACGTCCCACCTTTGTGGATGAAACGTTATCCATTGCCTCTTATTGCTTTCAATTTTTTTCTCGTGTCAACATAGAACAACAGGAGTGTTGTGTGATTTTTTGTGATTTTTCGGGGTTCGTTTGGACATTTTTATGCATTAACTGAGTTTTCAATGCATTTTATGTGCATAATTCAAATTTGAACTACATGCACATGCTCCAGCGCATATAAATTGGTTGAGAAATCAAATCTGTGTCCTTGGGTGCATGCTTAGGTCCCATGCAAGAAATGAGAATGAATTTCAAACACTGGGGCACCGTTGATTGCCGGCAAAGCATTGAGATGCCTGGTTTTTATATTCTAGTAAATTCAAAACTCGTCTAAAATTCATGAAACTTGGCATGCTATCATGGAGCGGCATCAACATGCCGTGGTACAAAATTTGTCCCATTTGGGGCAGGTTTGGGTATATGCTTCTCACAAACCGGAGCTTCTCACAACAAGAATGATGGTTTTCGGTAGGGAACGGCCCACCTTTGTGGACGAAACGATATCCATTGCCTCTTATGGCTTTCAATGTTTTTCTCGTGTCAACATAGAACAACAGGAGTGTTGTGTGATTTTTTGTGATTTTTCGGGGTTTGTTTGGACATTTTTATGCATTAACTGAGTTTTCAATGCATTTTATGTGCATAATTAAAATTTGAACTACATGCACACGCTCTAGCGCATATAAATTGGTTGAGAAATCAAATTTGTGTCCTTGGGTGCATGCTTAGGTCCATGCAAGAAATGGGAATGAATTTCAAACACCGGGGCACCGTTGATTGCCGGCAAAACATTGAGATGCCTGGTTTTTAAATTCTAGTAAATCCAAAACTCGTCTAAAATTCATGAAACTTGGCATGCTATCATGGAGCGGCATCAACATGTCGTGGTACAAATTTTGTCCCATTTGGGGCAGGTTTGGGTATATGCTTCTCACAAACCGGAGCTTCTCACAACAAGCATGATGGTTTTCGGTAGGGAACGTCCCACCTTTGTGGACGAAACGATATCCATTGCCTCTGATTGCTTTCAATTTTTTTCTCGTGTCAACATAGAACAGTAGGAGTGTTGTGTGATTTTTTGGGGTTCGTTTGGACATTTTTATGCATTAACTGCGTTTTCAATGGATTTTATGTGCATAATTAAAATTTGAACTACATGCACATGCTCTAGCGCATATAAATTGGTTGAGAAATCAAATATGTGTCCTTGGGTGCATGCTTAGGTCCCATGCAAGAAATGGGAATGAATTTCATACACCGGGAAACCGTTGATTGCCGGCAAAACATTGAAATGCCTGGTTTTTAAATTCTAGTAAATCCAAAACTTGTCTGAAATTCATGAAACTTGGCATGCTATCATGGAGCAGCATCAACATGCCGTGGTACAAATTTTGTCCCATTTGGGGCAGGTTTGGGTATATGCTTCTCATAAACCGGAGCTTCTCACAACAAGCATGATGGTTTTCGGTAGGGAATGTCCCACCTTTGTGGACGAAACGATATCCATTGCCGCTTATTGCTTTCAATTTTTTTCTCGTGTCAACATAGAACAACAGGAGTGTTGTCTGATTTTTGTGATTTTTCGGGGTTCGTTTGGACATTTTTATGCTTTAACTGAGTTTTCAATGCATTTTATGTGCATAATTCAAATTTCACTACATGCACATGCTCCAGCATATAAATTGGTTGAGAAATCAAATCTGTGTCCTTGGGTGCATGCTTAGGTCCCATGCAAGAAATGGGAATGAATTTCAAACACCGGGGCACCGTTGATTGCCGGCAAAACATTGAGATGCCTGGTTTTTAAATTCTAGTAAATCCAAAACTCGTCTGAAATTCATGAAACTTGGCATGCTATCATGGAGCGGCATCAACATGCCGTGGTACAAATTTTGTCCCATTTGGGGCAGGTTTGGGTATATGCTTCTCACAAACCGGAGCTTCTCACAACAAGCATGATGGTTTTTGGTATGGAACGTCCCACCTTTGTAGATGAAACGGTATCCATTGCCTCTTATTGCTTTCAATTTTTTTCTCGTGTCAACATAGAACAACAGGAGTGTTGTGTGATTTTTTTGTGATTTTTCGGGGTTCGTTTGGACATTTTTATGCATTAACTGAGTTTTCAATGCATTTTATGTGCATAATTCAAATTTGAAATACATGCACATGCTCCAGCGCATATAAATTGGTTGAGAAATCAAATCTCTGTCCTTGGCTGCATGCTTAGGTCCCATGCAAGAAATGGGAATGAATTTCAAACACCGGGGCACCGTTGATTGTCGGCAAAGCATTGAGATGCCTGGTTTTTAAATTCTAGTAAATTGAAAACTCGTCTAAAATTCATGAAACTTGGCATGCTATCATGGAGCGCCATCAACATGCCGTGGTACAAATTTTGTCCCATTTGGGGCAGGTTTGGGTATATGCTTCTCACAAACCGGAGCTTCTCACAACAAGAATGATGGTTTTCGGTAGGGAACGTCCCACCTATGAGGACGAAACGATATCCATTGCCTCTTATTGCTTTCAATTTTTTTCTCGTGTCAACATAGAACAACAAGAGTGTTGTGTGATTTTTTATGATTTTTTGGGGTTTGTTTGGACATTTTTATGCATTAACTGAGTTTTCAATGCATTTTATGTGCATAATTAAAATTTGAACTACATGCACATGCTCTAGCGCATATAAATTGGTTGAGAAATCAAATTTGTGTCCTTGGGTGCATGCTTAGGTCCCATGCAAGAAATGGGAATGAATTTCAAACACCGGGGCACCGTTGATTGCCGGCAAAACATTGAGATGCCTGGTTTTTAAATTCTAGTAAATCGAAAACTCATCTAAAATTCATGAAACTTGGCATGCTATCATGGAGCGGCATCAACATGCCGTGGTACAAATTTTGTCCCATTTGGGGCAGGTTTGGGTATTTGCTTCTCACAAACCGGAGCTTCTCACAACAAGCATGATGGTTTTCGGTATGGAACGTCCCACCTTTGTGGACGAAACGATATCCATTGCCTCTTATTGCTTTCAATTTTTTTCTCGTGCCAACATAGAACAACAAGAGTGTTGTGTGATTTTTTGTTATTTTTCGGGGTTCGTTTGGACATTTTTAAGCATTAACTAAGTTTTCAATGCATTTAATGTGCATAATTCAAATTTGAACTACATGCACATTCTCCAGCGCATATAAATTGGTTGAAAAATCAAATCTGAGTCCTTGGGTGCATGCATAGGTCCCATGCAAGAAATGGGAATGAATTTCATACACCGGGAAACCGTTGATTGCCGGAAAACATTGAGATGCCTGGTTTTTAAATTCTAGTAAATCCAAAACTCGTCTGAAGTTCATGAAACTTGGCATGCTATCATGGAGCGGCATCAACATGCCTTAGTACAAATTTTGTCCCATTTGGGGCAGGTTTGGGTATGTGCTTCTCACAAACGGGAGCTGCTCACAACAAGCATGATGGTTTTCGGTAGGGAACGTCCCACCTTTGTGGACGAAACGATATCCATTGCCGCTTATTGCTTTCAATTTTTTTCTCGTGTCAACATAGAACAACAGGAGTGTTGTATGATTTTTGTGATTTTTCGGGGTTCGTTTGGACATTTTTATGCTTTAACTGAGTTTTCAATGCATTTTATGTGCATAATTCAAATTTCACTACATGCACATGCTCCAGCATATAAATTGGTTGAGAAATCAAATCTGTGTCCTTGGTTGCATGCTTAGGTCCCATGCAAGAAATGGGAATGAATTTCAAACACCGGGGCACCGTTGATTGCCGGCAAAACATTGAGATGTCTGGTTTTTAAATTCTAGTAAATCCAAAACTCGTCTGAAATTCATGAAACTTGGCATGCTATCATGGAGCGGCATCAACATGCCGTGGTACAAATTTTGTCCCATTTGGGGCAGGTTTGGGTATATGCTTCTCACAAACCGGAGCTTCTCACAACAAGCATGATGGTTTTTGCTATGGAACGTCCCACCTTTGTAGATGAAACGGTATCCATTGCCTCTTATTGCTTTCAATTTTTTTCTCGTGTCAACATAGAACAACAGGAGTGTTGTGTGATTTTTTTGTGATTTTTCGGGGTTCGTTTGGACATTTTTATGCATTAACTGAGTTTTCAATGCATTTTATGTGCATAATTCAAATTTGAAATACATGCATATGCTCCAGCGCATATAAATTGGTTGAGAAATCAAATCTCTGTCCTTGGCTGCATGCTTAGGTCCCATGCAAGAAATGGGAATGAATTTCAAACACCGGGGCACCGTTGATTGCCGGCAAAGCATTGAGATGCCTGGTTTTTAAATTCTAGTAAATTGAAAACTCGTCTAAAATTCATGAAACTTGGCATGCTATCATGGAGCGGCATCAACATGCCGTGGTACAAATTTTGTCCCATTTGGGGCAGGTTTGGGTATATGCTTCTCACAAACCGGAGCTTCTCACAACAAGAATGATGGTTTTCGGTAGGGAACGTCCTACCTATGAGGACGAAACGATATCCATTGCCTCTTATTGCTTTCAATTTTTTTCTCGTGTCAACATAGAACAACAAGAGTGTTGTGTGATTTTTTATGATTTTTTGGGGTTTGTTTGGACATTTTTATGCATTAACTGAGTTTTCAATGCATTTTATGTGCATAATTAAAATTTGAACTACATGCACATGCTCTAGCGCATATAAATTGGTTGAGAAATCAAATTTGTGTCCTTGGGTGCATGCTTAGGTCCCATGCAAGAATTGGGAATGAATTTCAAACACCGGGGCACCGTTGATTGCCGGCAAAACATTGAGATGCCTGGTTCTCAAATTCTTGTAAATCCAAAACTCGTTTGAAATTCATGAAACTTGGCATGCTATCATGGAGCGGCATCAACATGCCGTGGTAGAAATTTTGTCCCATTTGGGGCAGGTTTGGGTATGTGCTTCTCACAAACCGGAGCTTTTCACAAAAAGCATGATGGTTTTCGGTAGGGAACGCCCCACCTTTGTGGACGAAATGATATCCATTGCCTCTTATTGCTTTCAATTTTTTTCTCGTGGCAAGATAGAACAACAGGAGTGTTGTGTGATTTTTTGTGATTTTGCAGGGTTCGTTTGGACATTTTTTATGCATTAACTGAGTTTTCAATGCATTTTATGTGCATAATTCAAATTCAAACTACATGCACATGCTCCAGCGCATATAAATTGGTTGAGAAATCAAATCTGTGTCCTTGGGTGCATGCTTAAGTCCCATGCAAGAAATGGGAGTGAATTTCAAACACCGGGGCACCGCTGATTGCCGACGAAACATTGAGATGCCTGGTTTTTAAATTCTAGTAAATCCAAAACTCGTCTGAAATTCATGAAACTTGGCAGTCTATCATGGAGCGGCATCAACATGCCGTGGTACAAATTTTGTCCCATTTGGGGCAGGTTTGGGTATATGCTTCTCACAAACCGGAGCTTCTCACAACAAGCATGATGGTTTTCGGTAGGGAACGTCCCACCTTTGTGGACGAAACGATATCCATTGCCTCTTATTGCTTTCAATTTTTTTCTCGTGTCAACATAGAACAGCAGGAGTGTTGTGTGATTTTTTGTGATTTTTTGGGGTTCGTTTGGACATTTTTATGCATTAACTGCGTTTTCAATGGATTTTATGTGCATAATTAAAATTTGAACTACATGCACATGCTCTAGCGCATATAAATTGGTTGAGAAATCAAATATGTGTCCTTGGGTGCATGCTTAGGTCCCATGCAAGAAATGGGAATGAATTTCATACACCGGGAAACCGTTGATTGCCGGCAAAACATTGAGATGCCTGGTTTTTAAATACTAGTAAATCGAAAACTCATTTGAAATTCATGAAACTTGGCATGCTATCATGGAGCGGAATCAACATGCCGTGGTACAAATTTTGTCCCATTTGGGGCAGGTTTGGGTATATGCTTCTCACAAACCGTAGCTTCTCACAACAAGCATGATGGTTTTCGGTAGGGAACGTCCCACCTTTGTGGACGAAACGATATCCATTGCCTCTTATTGCTTTCAATTTTTTTCTCGTGTCAACATAGAACAACAGGAGTGTTGTCTGATTTTTGTGATTTTTCGGGGTTCGTTTGGACATTTTTATGCTTTAACTGAGGTTTCAATGCATTTTATGTGCATAATTCAAATTTCACTACATGCACATGCTCCAGCATATAAATTGGTTGAGAAATCAAATCTGTGTCCTTGGGTGCATGCTTAGGTCCCATGCAAGAAATGGGAATGAATTTCAAACACCGGGGCACCGTTGATTGCCGGCAAAACATTGAGATGCCTGGTTTTTAAATTCTAGTAAATCCAAAACTCATTTGAAATTCATGAAACTTGGCATGCTATCATGGAGCGGCATCAACATGCCGTGGTACAAATTTTGTCCCATTTGGGGCAGGTTTGGGTATATGCTTCTCACAAACCGAAGCTTCTCACAACAAGCATGATGGTTTTTGGTAGGGAACGTCCCACCTATGAGGACGAAACGATATCCATTGCCGCTTATTGCTTTCAATTTTTTTCTCGTGTCAACATAGAACAACAGGAGTGTTCTCTGATTTTTGTGATTTTTCGGGGTTCGTTTGGACATTTTTATGCTTTAACTGAGTTTTCAATGCATTTTATGTGCATAATTCAAATTTCACTACATGCACATGCTCCAGCATATAAATTGGTTGAGAAATCAAATCTGTGTCCTTGGGTGCATGCTTAGGTCCCATGCAAGAAATGGGAATGAATTTCAAACACCGGGGCACCGTTGATTGCCGGCAAAACATTGAGATGCCTGGTTTTTAAATTCTAGTAAATCCAAAACTCGTCTGAAATTCATGAAACTTGGCATGCTATCATGGAGCGGCATCAACATGCCGTGGTACAAATTATGTCCCATTTGGGGCAGGTTTGGGTATATGCTTCTCACAAACGGGAGCTTCTCACAACAAGCATGATGGTTTTTGGTATGGAACGTCCCACCATTGTGGACCAAACGATATCCATTGCCTCTTATTTCTTTCAATTTTTTTTCTCCTGTCAACATTGAACAACAGGAGAGTTGTGTGATTTTTTGTGATTTTTCGGGGTTCGTTTGGACAGTTTTATGCATTAACTGAGTTTTCAATGCATTTTATGTGCATAATTCAAATTTGAACTACATGCACATGCTCCAGCGCATATAAATTGGTTGAAAAATGAAATATGTGTCCTTGGGTGAATGCTTAGGTCCCATGCAAGAAATGGGAATGAATTTCAAGCACCGGGGCACCGTTGACTGCCGGCAAAACATTGAGATGCCTGGTTTTTAAATTCTAGTAAATCGAAAACTCATCTAAAATTCATGAAACTTGGCATGCTATCATGGAGCGGCATCAACATGCCGTGGTACAAATTTTGTCCCATTTGGGGCAGGTTTGGGTATTTGCTTCTCACAAACCGGAGCTACTCACAACAAGCATGATGGTATTCGGTAGGGAACGTCCCACCATTCTGGACGAAACGATATCCATTGCCTCTTATTGCTTTCAATTTTTTTCTCGTGTCAACATAGAACAGCAGGAGTGTTGTGTGATTTTTTTTGATTTTTTGGGGTTCGTTTGGACATTTTTATGCATTAACTGCGTTTTCAATGGATTTTATGTGCATAATTAAAATTTGAACTACATGCACATGCTCTAGCGCATATAAATTGGTTGAGAAATCAAATCTGCGTCCTTGGGTGCATGCTTAGGTCCCATGCAAGAAATGGGAATGAATTTCAAACACCGGGGCACCGTTGATTGCTGGCAAAATATTGAGATGCCTGGTTTTTAAATTCTAGTAAATCCAAAACTCGTCTGAAATTCATGAAACTTGGCATGCTATCATGGAGCGGCATCAACATGCCGTGGTACAAATTTTGTCCCATTTGGGGCAGGTTTGGGTATATGCTTCTCACAAACCGGAGCTTCTCACAACAAGCATGATGGTTTTCGGTAGGGAACGTCCCACCATTGTGGACCAAACGATATCCATTGCCTCTTATTTCTTTCAATTTTTTTCTCCTGTCAACATTGAACAACAGGAGAGTTGTGTGATTTTTTGTGATTTTTCGGGGTTCGTTTGGACAGTTTTATGCATTAACTGAGTTTTCAATGCATTTTATGTGCATAATTCAAATTTGAACTACATGCACATGCTCCAGCGCATATAAATTGGTTGAAAAATGAAATATGTGTCCTTGGGTGAATGCTTAGGTCCCATGCAAGAAATGGGAATGAATTTCAAGCACCGGGGCACCGTTGACTGCCGGCAAAACATTGAGATCCCTGGTTTTTAAATTCTAGTAAATCGAAAACTCGTTTGAAATTCATGAAACTTGGCATGCTATCATGGAGCGGCATCAACATGCCGTGGTACTAATTTTGTCCCATTGGGACATGTTTGGGTATATGCTTCTCACAAACTGGAGCTACTCACAACAAGCATGATGGTATTCGGTAGGGAACGTCCCACCTTTGTGGACGAAACGATATCCATTGCCTCTTATTGCTTTCAATTTTTTTCTCGTGTCAACATAGAACAACAGGAGTGTTGTGTGATTTTTTGTGATTTTTTGGGGTTCGTTTGGACATTTTTATGCATTAACTGAGTTTTCAATGCATTTTATGTGCATAATTCAAATTTGAACTACATGCACATGCTCTAGCGCATATAAATTGGTTGAGAAACCAATTTGTGTCCTTGGGTGCATGCTTAGGTCCCATGCAAGAAATGGGAATGAATTTCAAACACCGGGGCACCGTTGACTGCCCGCAAAACATTGAGATGCCTGGTTTTTAAATTCTAGTTAATCCAAAACTCGTTTGAAATTCATGAAACTTGGCATGCTATCATGGAGCGGCATCAACATGCCGTGGTAAAAAATTTGTCCCATTTGGGGCAGGTTTGGGTATATGCTTCTCACAAACCGGAGCTTCTCACAACAAGCATGATGGTTTTCGGTAGGGAACGTCCCACCTTTGTGGACGAAACGATATCCATTGCCTCTTATTGCTTTCAATTTTTTTCTCGTGTCAACATAGAACAACAGGAGTGTTGTGTGATTTTTTGTGATTTTGCGGGGTTCGTTTGGACATTTTTATGCATTAACTGAGTTTTCAATGCATTTTATGTGCATAATTCAAATTTGAACTACATGCACATGCTCCAGCGTATATAAATTGGTTGAAAATCAAATCTGTGTCCTTGGGTGCATGCTTAGGTCCCATGCAAGAAATGGGAATGAATTTCAAACACCGGGGCACCATTGATTGCCGGCAAAGCATTGAGATGCCTGGTTTTTAAATTCTAGTAAATTCAAAACTAGTCTAAAATTCATGAAACTTGGCATGCTATCATGGAGCGGCATCAACATGCCGTGGTACAAATTTTGTCCCATTTGGGGCAGGTTTGGGTATATGCTTCTCACAAACCGGAGCTTCTCACAACAAGAATGATGGTTTTCGGTAGGGAACGTCCCACCTTTGTGGACGAAACGATATCCATTGCCTCTTATTGCTTTCAATGTTTTTCTCGTGTCAACATAGAACAACAGGAGTGTTGTGTGATTTTTTGTGATTTTTCGGGGTTTGTTTGGACATTTTTATGCATTAACTGAGTTTTCAATGCATTTTATGTGCATAATTAAAATTTGAACTACATGCACATGCTCTAGCGCATATAAATTGGTTGAGAAATCAAATTTGTGTCCTTGGGTGCATGCTTAGGTCCCATGCAAGAAATGGGAATGAATTTCAAACACCGGGGCACCGTTGATTGCCGGCAAAACATTGAGATGCCCGGTTTTTAAATTCTAGTAAATCCAAAACTCGTCTAAAATTCATGAAACTTGGCATGCTATCATGGAGCGGCATCAACAGGTCGTGGTACAAATTTTGTCCCATTTGGGGCAGGTTTGGGTATATGCTTCTCACAAACCGGAGCTTCTCACAACAAGCATGATGGTTTTCGGTAGGGAACGTCCCACCTTTGTGGACGAAACGATATCCATTGCCTCTTATTGCTTTCAATTTTTTTCTCGTGTCAACAAAGAACAGCAGGAGTGTTGTGTGATTTTTTGGGGTTCGTTTGGACATTTTTATGCATTAACTGCGTTTTCAATGGATTTTATGTGGATAATTAAAATTTGAACTACATGCACATGCTCTAGCGCATAAAAATTGGTTGAGAAATCAAATATGTGTCCTTGGGTTCATGCTTAGCTCCCATGCAAGAAATGGGAATGAATTTCATACACCGGGAAACCGTTGATTGCCGGCAAAACATTGAGATGCCTGGTTTTTAAATTCTAGTAAATCCAAAACTCGTCTGAAATTCATGAAACTTGGCATGCTATCATGGAGCGGCATCAACATGCCATGGTACAAATTTTGTCCCATTTGGGGCAGGTTTGGGTATATGCTTCTCACAACAAGCATGATGGTTTTCGGTAGGGAACGTCCCACCTTTGTGGACGAAACGATATCCATTGCCGCTTATTGCTTTCAATTTTTTTCTCGTGTCAACATAGAACAACAGGAGTGTTGTCTGATTTTTTTGATTTTTCGGGGTTCGTTTGGACATTTTTATGCTTTAACTGAGTTTTCAATGCATTTTATGTGCATAATTCAAATTTCACTACATGCACATGCTCCAGCATATAAATTGGTTGAGAAATCAAATCTGTGTCCTTGGGTGCAGGCTTAGGTCCCATGCAAGAAATGGGAATGAATTTCAAACACCGGGGCACCGTTGGTTGCCGGCAAAACATTGAGATGCCTGGTTTTTAAATTCTAGTAAATCCAAAACTCGTCTGAAATTCATGAAACTTGGCATGCTATCATGGAGTGGCATCAACATGCCGCGGTACAAATTTTGTCCCATTTGGGGCAGGTTTGGGTATATGCTTCTCACAAACTGGAGCTTCTCACAACAAGCATGATGGTTTTTGGTAGGGAACGTCCCACCTTTGTACATGAAACGGTATCCATTGCCTCTTATTGCTTTCAATTTTTTTCTCGTGTCAACATAGAACAACAGGAGTGTTGTGTGATTTTTTGTGATTTTTCGGGGTTCGTTTGGACATTTTTATGCATTAACTGAGTTTTCAATGCATTTTATGTGCATAATTCAAATTTGAAATACATGCACATGCTCCAGCGCATATAAATTGGTTGAGAAATCAAATCTGTGTCCTTGGGTGCATGCTTAGGTCCCATGCAAGAAATGGGAATGAATTTCAAACACCGGGGCACCGTTGATTGCAGGCATAGCATTGAGATGCCTGGTTTTTAAATTCTAGTAAATTCAAAACTCGTCTAAAATTCATGAAACTTGGCATGCTATCATGGAGCGGCATCAACATGCCGTGGTACAAATTTTGTCCCATTTGGGGCAGGTTTGGGTATATGCTTCTCACAAACCGGAGCTTCTCACAACAAGAATGATGGTTTTCGGTAGGGAACGTCCCACCTATGTGGACGAAACGATATCCATTGCCTCTTATTGCTTTCAATTTTTTTCTCGTGTCAACATAGAACAACAAGAGTGTTGTGTGATTTTTTGTGATTTTTCGGGGTTTGTTTGGACATTTTTATGCATTAACTGAGTTTTCAATGCATTTTATGTGCATAATTAAAATTTGAACTACATGCACATGCTCTAGCGCATATAAATTGGTTGAGAAATCAAATTTGTGTCCTTGGGTGCATGCTTAGCTCCCATGCAAGAAATGGGAATGAATTTCAAACACCGGGGCACCGTTGATTGCTGGCAAAACATTGAGATGCCTGGTTTTTAAATTCTAGTAAATCGAAAACTCGTCTAAAATTCATGAAACTTGGCATGCTATCATGGAGCGGCATCAACATGCCGTGGTACAAATTTTGTCCCATTTGGGGTAGGTTTGGGTATATGCTTCTCACAAACCGGAGCTTCTCACAACAAGCATGATGGTTTTCGGTAGGGAACGTCCCACCTTTGTGGACGAAACGATATCCATTGCCTCTTATTGCTTTCAATGTTTTTCTCGTGTCAACATAGAACAACAAGAGTGTTGTGTGATTTTTTGTTATTTTCGGGGTTCGTTTGGACATTTTTAAGCATTAACTAAGTTTTCAATGCATTTTATGTGCATAATTCAAATTTGAACTACATGCACATGCTCTACCGCATATAAATTGGTTGAGAAATCAAATATGTGTCCTTGGGTGCATGCTTAGGTCCCATGCAAGAAATGGGAATGAATTTCATACACCGGGAAACCGTTGATTGCCGGCAAAACATTGAGATGCCTGGTTTTTAAATTCTAGTAAATCCAAAACTCGTCTGAAATTCATGAAACTTGGCATGCTATCATGGAGCGGCATCAACATGCCGTGGTACAAATTTTGTCCCATTTGGGGCAGGTTTGGGTGTATGCTTCTCACAAACCGGAGCTTCTCACAACAAGCATGATGGTTTTCGGTAGGGAACGTCCCACCTTTGTGGACGAAACGATATCCATTGCCGCTCATTGCTTTCAATTTTTTTCTCGTGTCAACATAGAACAACAAGAGTGTTGTGCGATTTTTTGTTATTTTTCGGGGTTCGTTTGGACATTTTTAAGCATTAACTAAGTTTTCAATGCATTTTATGTGCATAATTCAAATTTGAACTACATGCACATGCTCCAGCACATATAAATTGGTTGAGAAATCAAATCTGTGTCCTTGGGTGCATGCTTTGGTCCCATGCAAGAAATGGGAATGAATTTCAAACACCGGGGCACCGTTGATTGCCGGCAAAGCATTGAGATGCCTGGTTTTTAAATTCTAGTAAATTCAAAACTCGTCTAAAATTCATGAAACTTGGCATGCTATCATGGAGCGGCATCAACATGCCATGGTACAAATTTTGTCCCATTTGGGGTAGGTTTGGGTATATGCTTCTCACAAACCGGAGCTTCTCACAACAAGAATGATGGTTTTCGGTAGGGAACGTCCCACCTATGTGGACGAAACGATATCCATTGCCTCTTATTACATTAAATTTTTTTTCTCGTGTCCACATAGAACAACAGGAGTGTTGTGTGATTTTTTGTGATTTTTTGGGGTTTGTTTGGACATTTTTATGCATTAACTGAGTTTTCAATGCATTTTATGTGCATAATTAAAATTTGAACTACATGCACATGCTCTAGCGCATATAAATTGGTTGAGAAATCAAATTTGTGTCCTTGGGTGCATGCTTAGGTCCCATGCAAGAAATGGGAATGAATTTCAAACACCGGGGCACCGTTGATTGCCGGCAAAACATTGAGATGCCTGGTTTTTAAATTCTAGTAAATCCAAAACTCGTCTAAAATTCATGAAACTTGGCATGCTATCATGGAGCGGCATCAACATGCCGTGGTACAAATTTTGTCCCATTTGGGGCAGGTTTGGGTATATGCTTCTCACAACAAGCATGATGGTTTTCCGTAGGGAACGTCCCACCTTTGTGGACGAAACGATATCCATTGCCTCTTATTGCTTTCAATTTTTTTCTCGTGTCAACATAGAACAACAAGAGTGTTGTATGATTTTTTGTGATTTTTCGGGGTTCGTTTGGACATTTTTAAGCATTAAATAAGTTTTCAATGCATTTTATGTGCATAATTCAAATTTGAACTACATGCACATGCCCCAGCGCATATAAATTGGTTGAAAAATGAATTCTGAGTCCCTGGGTGCATGCATAGGTCCCATGCAAGAAATGGGAATGAATTTCATACACCGGGAAACCGTTGATTGCCGGCAAAACATTGAGATGCCTGGTTTTTAAATTCTAGTAAATCCAAAACTCGTCTGAAGTTCATGAAACTTGGCATGCTATCATGGAGCGGCATCAACATGCCTTAGTACAAATTTTGTCCCATTTGGGGCAGGTTTGGGTATATACTTCTCACAAACAGGAGCTGCTCACAAAAAGAATGATGGTTTTCGGTAGGGTACGTCCCACCTTTGTGGAAGAAACGATATCCATTGCCTCTTATTGCTTTCAATTTTTTTCTCATGTCAACATAGAACAACAGGAGTGTTGTGTGATTTTTTGTGATCTTTCGGGGTTCGTTTCGACATTTTTATGCATTAACTGCGTTTTCAATGCATTTTATGCGCATAATTAAAATTTGAACTACATGCACATGCTCCAGCGCATATAAATTGGTTGAGAAATCAAATATGTGTCCTTGGGTGCATGCTTAGGTCCCATGCAAGAAATGGGAAGAATTTCAAACACCGGGGCACCGTTGATTGCCGGCAAAACATTGAGATCCCTGGTTTTTAAATTCTAGTAAATCCAAAACTCGTCTGAAATTCATGAAACTTGGCATGCTATCATGGAGCGGCATCAACATGCCGTGGTACAAATTTTGTCCCATTTGGGGCAGGTTTGGGTATATGCTTCTCACAAACCGGAGCTTCTCACAACAAGCATCATGGTTTTCGGTAGGGAACGTCCCACCTTTGTGGAGGAAACGATATCCATTGCCTCTTATTGCTTTCAATTTTTTGCTCGTGTCAACATAGAACAACAGGAGTGTTGTTTGATTTTTTGTGATTTTTCGGGGTTCATTTGGACATTTTTATGCATTAACTGAGTTTTCAATGCATTTTATGTGCATAATTCAAATTCAAACTACATGCACATGCTCCAGCGCATATAAAATGGTTGAAAAATCAAATCTGTGTCCTTGGGTGCATGCTTAGGTCCCATGCAAGAAATGGGAATGAATTTCATACACCGGGGCACCGTTGACTCCCGGCAAAACATTGAGATGCCTGGTTTTTAAATTCTAGTAAATCCAAAACTCGTTTGAAATTCATGAAACTTGGCATGCTATCATGGAGCGGCATCAACATGCCGTGGTACAAATTTTGTCCCATTTGGGGCAGGTTTGGGTATATGGTTCTCACAAACCGGAGCTTCTCACAACAAGCATGATGGTTTTCGCTAGGGAACGTCCCACCTTTGTGGACGAAACGATATCCATTGCCTCTTATTGCTTTCAATTTTTTTCTCGTGTCAACTTAGAACAACAGGAGTGTTGTGTTATTTTTTGTGATTTTGCGGGGTTCGTTTGGAAATTTTTATGCATTAACTGAGTTTTCAATGCATTTTATGTGCATAATTCAAATTTGAACTACATGCACATGCTCCAGCCCATATAAATTGGTTGAAAATCAAATCTGTGTCCTTGGGTGCATGCTTAGGTCCCATGCAAGAAATGGGAATGAATTTCAAACACCGGGGCACCGTTGACTGCCGGCCAAACATTGAGATGCCTGGTTCTCAAATTCTTGTAAATCCAAAACTCGTTTGAAATTCATGAAACTTGGCATGCTATCATGGAGCGGCATCAACATGCCGTGGTAGAAATTTTGTCCCATTTGGGGCAGGTTTGGGTATGTGCTTCTCACAAACCGGAGCTTTTCACAAAAAGCATGATGGTTTTCGGTAGGGAACGCCCCACCTTTGTGGACGAAATGATATCCATTGCCTCTTATTGCTTTCAATTTTTTTCTCGTGTCAAGATAGAACAACAGGAGTGTTGTGTGATTTTTTGTGATTTTGCAGGGTTCGTTTGGACATTTTTATGCATTAACTGAGTTTTCAATGCATTTTATGTGCATAATTCAAATTCAAACTACATGCACATGCTCCAGCGCATATAAATTGGTTGAGAAATCAAATCTGTGTCCTTGGGTGCATGCTTAAGTCCCATGCAAGAAATGGGAGTGAATTTCAAACACCGGGGCACCGCTGATTGCCGACGAAACATTGAGCTGCCTGGTTTTTAAATTCTAGTAAATCCAAAACTCGTCTGAAATTCATGAAACTTGGCATGCTATCATGGAGCGGCATCAACATGCCGTGGTACAAATTTTGTCCCTTTTGGGGCAGGTTTGGGTATATGCTTCTCACAAACCGGAGCTTCTCACAACAAGCATGATGGATTTCGGTAGGGAACGTCCCACCTTTGTGGACGAAACGATATCCATTGCCTCTTATTGCTTTCAATTTTTTTCTCGTGTCAACATAGAACAGCAGGAGTGTTGTGTGATTTTTTGTGATTTTTCGGGGTTCGTTTGGACATTTTTATGCATTAACTGCGTTTTCAATGGATTTTATGTGCATAATTAAAATTTGAACTACATGCACATGCTCTAGCGCATATAAATTGGTTGAGAAATCAAATATGTGTCCTTGGGTGCATGCTTAGGTCCCATGCAAGAAATGGGAATGAATTTATACACCGGGAAACCGTTGATTGCCGGGAAAACATTGAGATGCCTGGTTTTTAAATTCTAGTAAATCTAAAACTCGTTTGAAATTCATGAAACTTGGCATGCTATCATGGAGCGGCATCAACATGCCGTGGTAAAAAATTTGTCCAATTTGGGGCAGGTTTGGTTATATGCTTCTCACAAACCGTAGCTTCTCACAACAAGCATGATGGTTTTCGGTAGGGAACGTCCCACCTTTGTGGACGAAACGATATCCATTGCCTCTTATTGCTTTCAATTTTTTCTCGTGTCAACATAGAACAACAGGAGTGTTGTCTGATTTTTGTGATTTTTCGGGGTTCGTTTGGACATTTTTATGCTTTAACTGAGTTTTCAATGCAGTTTATGTGCATAATTCAAATTTCACTACATGCACATGCTCCAGCATATAAATTGGTTGAGAAATCAAATCTGTGTCCTTGGGTGCATGCTTAGGTCCCATGCAAGAAATGGGAATGAATTTCAAACACCGGGGCACCGTTGATTGCTGGCAAAACATTGAGATGCCTGGTTTTTAAATTCTAGTAAATCCAAAACTCGTCTGAAATTCATGAAACTTGGCATGCTATCATGGAGCGGCATCAACATGCCGTGGTACAAATTTTGTCCCATTTGGGGCAGGTTTGGATATATGCTTCTCACAAACCGGAGCTTCTCACAACAAGCATGATGGTTTTTGGTAGGGAACGTCCCACCTTTGTGGGTGAAACGGTATCCATTGCCTCTTATTGCTTTCAATTTTTTTCTCGTGTCAACATAGAACAACAGGAGTGTTGTGTGATTTTTTGTGATTTTTCAGGGTTCGTTTGGACATTTTTATGCATTAACTGAGTTTTCAATGCATTTTATGTGCATAATTAAAATTTGAACTACATGCACATGCTCCAGCGAATATAAATTGGTTGAGAAATCAAATCTGTGTCCTTGGGTGCATGCTTAGGTCCCATGCAAGAAATGGGAATGAATTTCAAACACCGGGGCACCGTTGATTGCCGGCAAAGCATTGAGATGCCTGGTTTTTAAATTCTAGTAAATTCAAAACTCGTCTAAAATTCATGAAACTTGGCATGCTATCATGGAGCGGTATCAACATGTCGTGGTACAAATTTTGTCCCATTTGGGGCATCTTTGGGTATATGCTTCTCACAAACCGGAGCTTCTCACAACAAGAATGATGGTTTTCGGTAGGGAACGTCCCACCTATGTGGACGAAACGATATCCATTGCCTCTTATTGCTTTCAATTTTTTTCTCGTGTCCACATAGAACAAGAGGAGTGTTGTGTGATGTTTTGTGATTTTTCGGGGTTTGTTTGGACATTTTTAAGCATTAACTGAGTTTTCAGTGCATTTTATGTGCAGTATTAAAATTTGAACTACATGCACATGCTCTAGCGCATATAAATTGGTTGAGAAATCAAATTTGTGTCCTTGGGTGCATGCTTAGGTCCCATGCAAGAAATGGGAATGAATTTCAAACACCGGGGCACCGTTGATTGCCGGCAAAACATTGAGATGCCTGGTTTTTAAATTCTAGTAAATCCAAAACTCGTCTAAAATTCATGAAACTTGGCATGCTATCATGGAGCGGCATCAACATGCCGTGGTACAAGTTTTGTCCCATTTGGGGCAGGTTTGGGTATATGCTTCTCACAAACCGGAGCTTCTCACAACAAGCATGATGGTTTTCCGTAGGGAACGTCCCACCTTTGTGGACGAAACGATATCCATTGCCTCTTATTGCTTTCAATTTTTTTCTCGTGTCAACATAGAACAACAAGAGTGTTGTGTGATATTTTGTGATTTTTCGGGGTTCGTTTGGACATTTTTAAGCATTAACTAAGTTTTCAATGCATTTTATGTGCATAATTCAAATTTGAACTACATGCACATGCCCCAGCGCATATAAATTGGTTGAAAAATGAAATCTGAGTCCTTGGGTGCATGCATAGGTCCCACGCAAGAAATGGGAATGAATTTCATACACCGGGAAACCGTTGATTGCCGGCAAAACATTGAGATGCCTGGTTTTTAAATTCTAGTAAATCCAAAACTCGTCTGAAGTTCATGAAACTTCGCATGCTATCATGGAGCGGCATCAACATGCCTTAGTACAAATTTTATCCCATTTGGGGCAGGTTTGGGTATATACTTCTCACAAACAGGAGCTGCTCACAACAAGAATGATGGTTTTCGGTAGGGTACGTCCCACCTTTGTGGACGAAACGATATCCATTGCCTCTTATTGCTTTCAATTTTTTTCTGATGTCAACATAGAACAACAGGAGTGTTGTGTGATTTTTTGTGATTTTTCGGGGTTCGGTTGGACATTTTTATGCATTAACTGCGTTTTCAATGCATTTTATGTGCATAATTCAAATTTGAACTACATGCACATGCTCCAGCGCATATAAATTGGTTGAGAAATCAAATATGTGTCCTTGGGTGCATGCTTAGGTCCCATGCAAGAAATGGGAATGAATTTCAAACACCGGGGCACCGTTGATTGCCGACAAAACATTGAGATCCCTGGTTTTTAAATTCTAGTAAATCCAAAACTCGTCTGAAATTCATGAAACTTGGCATGCTATCATGGAACGGCATCAACATGCCGTGGTACAAATTTTGTCCCATTTGGGGCAGGTTTGGGTATATGCTTCTCACAAAACGGAGCTTCTCACAACAAGCATCATGGTTTTCGGTAGGGAACGTCCCACCTTTGTGGACGAAACGATATCCATTGCCTCTTATTGCTTTCAATTTTTTGCTCGTTTCAACATAGAACAACAGGAGTGTTGTGTGATTTTTTGTGATTTTTCGGGGTTCATTTGGACATTTTTATGCATTAACTGAGTTTTCAATGCATTTTATGTGCATAATTCAAATTCGAACTACATGCACATGCTCCAGCGCATATAAATTGGTTGAAAAATCAAATATGTGTCCTTGGGTGCATGCTTAGGTCCCATGCAAGAAATGGGAATGAATTTCAAACACCGGGGTACCGTTGACTGCCGGCAAAACATTGAGATGCCTGGTTTTTAAATTCTAGTAAATCCAAAACTCGTTTGAAATTCATGAAACTTGGCATGCTATCATGGAGCGGCATCAACATGCCGTGGTAAAAAATTTGTCCCATTTGGGGCAGGTTTGGGTATATGCTTCTCACAAACCGGAGCTTCTCACAACAAGCATGATGGTTTTCGGTAGGGAACGTCCCACCTTTGTGGACGAAACGATATCCATTGCCTCTTATTGCTTACAATTTTTTTCTCGTGTCAACATAGAACAACAGGAGTGTTGTGTGATTTTTTGTGATTTTGCGGGGTTCGTTTGGACATTTTTATGCATTAACTGAGTTTTCAATGCATTTTATGTGCATAATTCAAATTTTAACTACATGCACATGCTCCAGCCCGTATAAATTGGTTGAAAATCAAATCTGTGTCCTTTGGTGCATGCTTAGGTCCCATGCAAGAACAACAGGAGTGTTGTGTGATTTTTTGTGATTTTTCGGGGTTCTTTTGGACATTTTTATGCATTAACTGAGTTTTCAATGCATTTTATGTGCATAATTCAAATTTGAACTACATGCACATGCTCTAGCGCATATATATTGGTTGAGAAATCAAATTTGTGTCCTTGGGTGCATGCTTAGGTCCCATGCAAGAAATGGGAATGAATTTCAAACACCGGGGCACCGTTGACTGCCGGCAAAACATTGAGATGCCTGGTTTTTAAATTCTAGTAAATCCAAAACTCGTTTGAAATTCATGAAACTTGGCATGCTATCATGGAGCGGCATCAACATGCCGTGGTAAAATTTTTGTCCCATTTGTTGCAGGTTTGGGTATATGCTTCTCACAAACCGGAGCTTCTCACAACAAGCATGATGGTTTTCGGTAGGGAACGTCCCTCCTTTGTGGACGAAATGATATCCATTGCCACTTATTGCTTTCAATTTTTTTTCTGGTGTCAAGATAGAACAACAGGAGTGTTGTGTGATTTTTTGTGATTTTGCAGGGTTCGTTTGGACATTTTTATGCATTAACTGAGTTTTCAATGCATTTTATGTGCATAATTCAAATTCAAACTACATGCACATGCTCCAGCGCATATAAATTGGTTGAGAAATCAAATCTGTGTCCTTCGGTGCATGCTAAAGTCCCATGCAAGAAATGGGAATGAATTTCAAATACCGGGGCACCGCTGATTGCCGGCAAAACATTGAGATCCCTGGTTTTTAAATTCTAGTAAATCCAAAACTCGTCTGAAATTCATGAAACTTGGCATGCTATCATGGAGCGGCATCAACATGCCGTGGTACAAATTTTGTCCCATTTGGGGCAGGTTTGGGTATATGCTTCTCACAAACCGGAGCTTCTCACAACAAGCATGATGGTTTTCGGTAGGGAACGTCCCACCTTTGTGGACGAAACGATATCCATTGCCTCTTATTGCTTTCAATTTTTTGCTCGTGTCAACATAGAACAACGGGAGTGTTGTGTGATTTTTTGTGATTTTTCGGGGTTCATTTGGACATTTTTATGCATTAACTGAGTTTTCAATGCATTTTATGTGCATAATTCAAGTTCGAACTACATGCACATGCTCCAGCGCATATAAATTGGTTGAAAAATCAAATCTGTGTCCTTGGGTGCATGCTTAGGTCCCATGCAAGAAATGGGAATGAATTTCAAACACCGGGGCACCGTTGACTGCCGGCAAAACATTGAGATGCCTGGTTTTTAAATTCTAGTAAATCCAAAACTCGTTTGAAATTCATGAAACTTGGCATGCTATCATGGAGCGGCATCAACATGCCGTGGTAAAAATTTCGTCCCATTTGGGGCAGGTTTGGGTATATGCTTCTCACAAACCGGAGCTTCTCACAACAAGCATGATGGTTTTCGTTGGGAACGTCCCACCTTTGTGGACGAAACGATATCCATTGCCTCTTATTGCTTTCAATTTTTTTCTCGTGTCAACATAGAAGAACAAGAGTGTTGTGTGATTTTTTGTGATTTTGCGGGGTTCGTTTGGACATTTTTATGCATTAACTGAGTTTTCAATGCATTTTATGTGCATAATTCAAATTTGAACTACATGCACATGCTCCAGCCCATATAAATTGGTTAAAAATCAAAGCTGTGTCCTTGGGTGCATGCTTAGGTCCCATGCAAGAAATGGGAATGAATTTCAAACACCGGGGCACCGTTGACTGCCGGCAAAACATTGAGATGCCTGGTTCTCAAATTCTTGTAAATCTAAAACTCGTTTGAAATTCATGAAACTTGGCATGCTATCACGGAGCAGCATCAACATGCCGTGGTAGAAATTTTGTCCCATTTGGGGCAGGTCTGGGAATGTGCTTCTCACAAACCGGAGCTTTTCACAAAAAGCATGATGGTTTTCGGTAGGGAATGTCCCACCTTTGTGGACGAAATGATATCCATTGCCTCTTATTGCTTTCAATTTTTTTCTCGTGTCAAGATAGAACAACAGGAGTGTTGTGTGATTTTTTGTGATTTTGCAGGGTTCGTTTGGACATTTTTATGCATTAACTGAGTTTTCAATGCATTTTATGTGCATAATTCAAATTCAAACTACATGCACATGCTCCAGCGCATATAAATTGGTTGAGAAATCAAATCTGTGTCCTTCGGTGCATGCTAAAGTCCCATGCAAGAAATGGGAATGAATTTCAAACACCGGGGCACCGCTGATTGCCGGCAAAACATTGAGATGCCAGGTTTTTAAATTCCAGTAAATCCAAAACTCGTCTGAAATTCATGAAACTTGGCATGCTATCATGGAGCGGCATCAACATGCCGTGGTACAAATTTTGTCCCATTTGGGGCAGGTTTGGGTATATGCTTCTCACAAACCGGAGCTTCTCACAACAAGCATGATGGTTTTCGGTAGGGAACGTCCCACCTTTGTGGACGAAACGATATCCATTGCCTCTTATTGCTTTCAATTTTTTGCTCGTGTCAACATAGAACAACGGGAGTGTTGTGTGATTTTTTGTGATTTTTCGGGGTTCATTTGGACATTTTTATGCATTAACTGAGTTTTCAATGCATTTTATGTGCATAATTCAAATTCGAACTACATGCACATGCTCCAGCGCATATAAATTGGTTGAAAAATCAAATCTGTGTCCTTGGGTGCATGCTTAGGTCCCATGCAAGAAATGGGAATGAATTTCAAACACCGGGGCACCGTTGACTGCCGGCAAAACATTGAGATGCCTGGTTTTTAAATTCTAGTAAATCCAAAACTCGTTTGAAATTCATGAAACTTGGCATGCTATCATGGAGCGGCATCAACATGCCGTGGTAAAAATTTCGTCCCATTTGGGGCAGGTTTGGGTATATGCTTCTCACAAACCGGAGCTTCTCACAACAAGCATGATGGTTTTCGTTGGGAACGTCCCACCTTTGTGGACGAAACCATATCCATTGCCTCTTATTGCTTTCAATTTTTTTCTCGTGTCAACATAGAAGAACAAGAGTGTTGTGTGATTGTTTGTGATTTTGCGGGGTTCGTTTGGACATTTTTATGCATTAACTGAGTTTTCAATGCATTTTATGTGCATAATTCAAATTTGAACTACATGCACATGCTCCAGCCCATATAAATTGGTTGAAAATCAAAGCTGTGTCCTTGGGTGCATGCTTAGGTCCCATGCAAGAAATGGGAATGAATTTCAAACACCGGGGCACCGTTGACTGCCGGCAAAACATTGAGATGCCTGGTTCTCAAATTCTTGTAAATCTAAAACTCGTTTGAAATTCATGAAACTTGGCATGCTATCATGGAGCAGCATCAACATGCCGTGGTAGAAATTTTGTCCCATTTGGGGCAGGTCTGGGAATGTGCTTCTCACAAACCGGAGCTTTTCACAAAAAGCATGATGGTTTTCGGTAGGGAATGTCCCACCTTTGTGGACGAAATGATATCCATTGCCTCTTATTGCTTTCAATTTTTTTCTCGTGTCAAGATAGAACAACAGGAGTGTTGTGTGATTTTTTGTGATTTTGCAGGGTTCGTTTGGACATTTTTATGCATTAACTGAGTTTTCAATGCATTTTATGTGCATAATTCAAATTCAAACTACATGCACATGCTCCAGCGCATATAAATTTGTTGAGAAATCAAATCTGTGTTCTTGGGTGCATGCTTAAGTCCCATGCAAGAAATGGGAGTGAATTTCAAACACCGGGGCACCGCTGATTGCCGACGAAACATTGAGATGCCAGGTTTTTAAATTCCAGTAAATCCAAAACTCGTCTGAAATTCATGAAACTTGGCATGCTATCATGGAGCGGCATCAACATGCCGTGGTACAAATTTTGTCCCATTTGGGGCAGGTTTGGGTATATGCTTCTCACAAACCGGAGTTTCTCACAACAAGCATAATGGTTTTCCGTAGGGAACGTCCCACCTTTGTGGACGAAACGATATCCATTGCCTCGTATTGATTTAATTTTTTTTCTCGTGTGAACGTAGAACAACGGGAGTGTTGTGTGATTTTTTGTGATTTTTCGGGGTTCGTTTGCACATTTTTATGCATTAACTGAGTTTTCAATGCATTTTATGTGCATAATTCAAATTTGAACTACATGCACATGCTCCAGCGCATATAAATTGGTTGAGAAATCAAATCTGCATCCTTGGTTGCATGCTTAGGTCCCATGCAAGAAATGGGAATGAATTTCAAACACCGGGGCACCGTTGATTGCCGGTAAAACATTGAGATGCCTGGTTTTTAAATTCTAGTAAATCCAAAACACGTCTGAAATTCATGAAACTTGGCATGCTATCATGGAGCGGCATCAACATGCCGTGGTACAAATTTAGTCCCATTTGGGGCAGGTTTGGGTATATGCTTCTCACAAACCGGAACTTCTCACAACAAGCATGATGGTTTTCGGTAGGGAACGTCCCACCATTGTGGACCAAACCATATCCATTGCCTCTTATTTCTTTCAATTTTTTTCTCGTGTCAACATTGAACAACAGGAGAGTTGTGTGATTTTTTGTGATTTTTCGGGGTTCGTTTGGACATATTTATGCATTAACTGAGTTTTCAATGCATTTTATGTGCATAATTCAAATTTGAACTACATGCACATGCTCCAGCGCATATAAATTGGTTGAAAATGAAATATGTGTCCTTGGGTGCATGCTTAGGTCCCATGCAAGAAATGGGAATGAATTTCAAGCACCGGGGCAACGTTGACTGCCAGCAAAACATTGAGATGCCTGGTTTTTAAATTCTAGTAAATCGAAAACTCGTTTGAAATTCATGAAACTGGGCATGCTATCATGGAGCGGCATCAACATGCCGTGGTACTAATTTTGTCCCATTTGGGACATGTTTGGGTATATGCTTCTCACAAACCGGAGCTACTCACAACAAGCATGATGGTATTCGGTAGGGAACGTCCCACCTTTGTGGACGAAATGCTATCCATTGCCTCTTATTGGTTTCAATTTTTTTCTCGTGTCAACATAGAACAACAGGAGTGTTGTGTGATTTTTTGTGATTTTTCGGGGTTCGTTTGGGCATTTTTATGCATTAACTGAGTTTTCAATGCATTTTATGTGCATAATTCAAATTTGAACTACATGCACATGCTCTAGCGCATATAAATTGGTTGAGAAATCAAATTTGTGTCCTTGGGTGCATGCTTAGGTCCCATGCAAGAAATGGGAATGAATTTCAAACACCGGGGCACCGTTGACTGCCGGCAAAACATTGAGATGCCTGGTTTTTAAATTCTAGTAAATCCAAAACTCGTTTGAAATTCATGAAACTTGGCATGCTATCATGGAGCGGCAACAACATGCCGTGGTAAAAATTTTGTCCCATTTGGGGCAGGTTTGGGTATATGCTTCTCACAAACCGGAGCTTCTCACAACAAGCATGATGGTTTTCGGTAGGGAACGTCCCACCTTTGTGGACGAAACGATATCCATTGCCTCTTATTGCTTTAAGTTTTTTTTCTCGTTTCAACATAGAACAACAGGATTGTTGTGTGATTTTTTGTGATTTTTCGGGGTTCGTTTGGACATTTTTATGCATTAACTGAGTTTTCAATGCATTTTATGTGCATAATTCAAATTTCAACTACATGCACATGCTCCAGCGCATATAAATTGGTTGAGAAATCAAATCTGTGTCCTTGGGTGCATGCTTAAGTCCCATGCAAGAAATGGGATTGAATTTCAAACACCGTGGCACCGCTGATTGCCGACAAAACATTGAGCTGCCTGGTTTTTAAATTCTAGTAAATCCAAAACTCGTGTGAACTTCATGAAACTTGGCATGCTATCATGGAGCGGCATCAACATGCCTTGGTACAAATTTTGTCCCATTTGGGGCAGGTTTGGGTATCTGCTTCTCACAAACCGGAGCTTCTCACAACAAGAATGATGGTTTTCGGTAAGGAACGTCCCACCTTTGTGGACGAAACAATCTCCATTGCCTCTTATTGCTTTCAATTTTTTTCTAGTGTCAACATAGAACAACAGGAGTGTTGTGTGATTTTTTGTGATTTTTCGGGGTTTGTTTGGACATTTTTATACATTAACTGAGTTTTCAATGCATTTATGTGCATAATTCAAATTTGAACTACATGCACATGCTCCAGTGCATATAAATTGGTTGAGATATCAAATTTGTGTCCTAGGTGCATGCTTATGTCCCATGCAAGAAATGGGAATGAATTTCAAACACCGGGGAACCGTTGATTGCCGGCAAAACATTGAGATGCCTGGTTTTTAAATTCTAGTAAATCCAAAACTTGTCTAAAATTCATGAAACTTGGCATGCTATCATGGAGCGGTATCAACATGCCGTGGTACAAATTTTGTCCCATTTGGGGCAGGTTTGGGTATACGCTTCTCACAAACCGGAGCTTCTCACAACAAGCATGATGGTTTTCAGTAGGGAACGTCCCACCTTTGTGGACGAAACGATATCCATTGTCTCGTATTGATTTAATTTTTTTTCTCGTGTCAACATAGAACAACGGGAGTGTTGTGTGATTTTTTGTGATTTTTCGGGGTTCGTTTGGACATTTTTAAGCATTAACTAAGTTTTCAATGCATTTTATGTGCATAATTCAAATTTGAACTACATGCACATGCTCCAGCGCATATAAATTGGTTGAAAAATGAAATATGTGTCCTTGGGTGCATGCTTAGGTCCCATGCAAGAAATGGGAATGAATTTCAAACACCGGGGCACCGTTGATTGCCGGCAAAACATTGAGATGCCTCGTTTTTAAATTCTAGTAAATCCAAAACTCGTCTGAAATTCATGAAACTTGGCATGCTATCACGGAGCGGCATCAACATGCCGTGGTACAAATTTTGTCCCATTTGGGGCCGGTTTGGGTATATGCTTCTCACAAACCGGAGCATCTCACAACAAGCATGACGGTTTTCGGTAGGGAACGTCCCACCTTTGTGGACGAGACGATATCCATTGCCTCTTATTGCTTTCAATTTTTTTTCTCGTGTCAACATAGACCAACAGGAGTGTTGTGTGATTTTTTGTGATTTTTGGGGTTCGTTTGGAAATTTTTATGCATAACTGAGTTTTCAATGCATTTTATGTGCATAATTCAAATTTGAACTACATGCACATGCTCCAACGCATATAAATTGGTTGAGAAATCAAATCTGTGTACTTGGGTGCATGCTTAGGTCCCATGCAAGAAATGGGAATGAATTTCAAACACCGGGGCACCGTTGATTGCCAGCAAAGCATTGAGATGCCTGGTTTTTAAATTCTAGTAAATCCAAAACTCGTCTGAAATTCATGAAACTTGGCATGCTATCATGGAGCGGCATCAACATGCCGTGGTACAAATTTTGTGCCATCTGGGGCAGGTTTGGGTATATGCTTCTCACAAACCGGAGCTTCTCAAAACAAGCATGATGGTTTTCGGTAGGGAACGTCCCACCTTTGTGGACGAAACAATCTCCATTGCCTCTTATTGCTTTCAATTTTTTTCTCGTGTCAACATAGAACAACAGGAGTGTTGTGTGATTTTTTGTGATTTTTCGGGGTTTGTTTGGACATTTTTCTGCATTAACTGAGTTTTCAATGCATTTTATGTGCATAATTCAAATTTGAACTACATGCACATGCTCCAGTGCATATAAATTGGTTGAGATATCAAATCTGTGTCCTAGGTGCATGCTTAGGTCCCATGCAAGAAATGGGAATGAATTTCAAACACCGGGGCACCGTTGATTGCCGGCAAAACATTGAGATGCCTGGTTTTTAAATTCTAGTAAATCCAAAACTTGTCTAAAATTCATGAAACTTGGCATGCTATCACGGAGCGGCATCAACATGCCGTGGTACAAATTTTGTCCCATTTGGGGCAGGTTTGGGTATACGCTTCTCACAAACCGGAGCTTCTCACAACAAGCATGATGGTTTTCGGTAGGGAACGTCCCACCTTTGTGGACGAAACGATATCCATTGCCTCTTATTGCTTTCAATTTTTTTCTTGTCTCAACATAGAACAACAAGAGTGTTGTGTGATTTTTTGTGATTTTTTGGGGTTCGTTTGGACATTTTTAAGCATTAACTAAGTTTTCAATGCATTTTATGTGCATAATTCAAATTTGAACTGCATGCACATGCTCCAGCGCATATAAATTGGTTGAAAAATGAAATATGTGTCCTTGGGTGCATGCTTAGGTCCCATGCGAGAAATGGGAATGAATTTCAAACACCGGGGCACCGTTGATTGCCGGCAAAACATTGAGATGCCTGGTTTTTAAATACTAGTAAATCCAAAACTCGTCTGAAATTCATGAAACTTGGCAAGCTATCACGGAGCGGCATCAACATGCCGTGGTACAAATTTTGTCCCATTTGGGGCCGGTTTGGGTATATGCTTCTCACAAACCGGAGCTTCTCACAACAAGCATGACAGTTTTCTGTAGGGAACGTCCCACCTTTGTGGACGAGACGATATCCATTGCCTCTTATTGCTTTCAAATTTTTTTCTCGTGTCAACATAGAACAACAGGAGTGTTGTGTGATTTTTTGTGATTTTTGGGGTTCGTTTGGACATTTTTATGCATTAACTGAGTTTTCAATGCATTTTATGTGCATAATTCAAATTCGAACTACATGCACATGCTCCAACGCATATAAATTGGTTGAGAAATCAAATCTGTGTCCTTTGGTGCATGCTTAGGTCCCATGCAAGAAATGGGAATGAATTTCAAACACCGGGGAACCGTTGATTGCCAGTAAAGCATTGAGATGCCTGGTTTTTAAATTAATCCAAAACTCGTCTGAAATTCATGAAACTTGGCATGCTATCATGGAGCGGCATCAACATGCTGTGGTACAAATTTTGTCCCATTTGGGGCAGGTTTGGGTATATGCTTCTCACAAACCGGAGCTTCTCAGAACAAGCATGATGGTTTTCGGCAGGGAACGTCCCACCTTTGTGGACGAAACGATATCCATTGCCTCTTATTGCTTTCAGTTTTTTTCTCGTGTCAACATAGAACAACAGGAGTGTTGTGTGATTTTTCGGGGTTCGTTTGGACATTTTTATGCATTAACTGAGTTTTCAATGCATTTTATGTGCATAATTCAAATTTGAACTACATGCACATGCTCCAGCACATATAAATTGGTTGAGAAATCATATCTCTGTCCTTGGGTGCATCCTTAGGTCCCATGCAAGAAATGGGAATGAATTTCAAACACCGGGGCACCGTTGATTGCCGGCAAAATATTGAGATGTCTGGTTTTTAAATTCTAGTAAATCCAAAACTCGTCTTATATTCATGAAACTTGGCATGCTATCATGGAGCGGCATCAACATGCCGTGGTACAAATTTTGTCCCATTTGGGTCAGGTTTGGGTATATGTTTCTCACAAACCGGAGCTTCTCACAACAAGAATGATGGTTTTCGGTAGGGAACGTCCCACCTTTGTGGAAGAAACGATATCCATTGCCTCTTATTGCTATCAATTTTTTTCTTGTGTCAACATAGAACAACAGGAGTGTTGTGTGATTTTTTGGTATTTTTCGGGGTTCGTTTGGACATTTTTATGCATTAACTGAGTTTTCAATGCATTTTATGTGCGTTATTCAAATTTGAACTACATGCACATGCTCTAGCGCATATAAATTGGTTGAGAAAACAAATTTGTGTCCTTGGGTGCATGCTTAGGTCCCATGCAAGAAATGGGAATGAATTTCAAACACCGGGGCACTGTTGATTGCCGGCAAAACATTGAGATGCCTGGTTTTTAAATTCTAGTAAATCCAAAACTCGTCCGAAATTCATGAAACTTGGCATGCTATCATGGAGCGGCATCAACATGCCGTGGTGTAAATTTTGTCCCATTTGCGGCAGGTTTGGGTATATGCTTCTCACAAACCGGAGCTTCTCACAACAAGCATGATGGTTTTCGGTAGGGAACGTCCCACCTTTGTGGACAAAACGATATCCGTTACCTCTTATTGCTTTCAATTTTTTTCTCGTGTCAACATAGAACAACAAGAGTGTTGTGTGATTTTTGTGATTTTTTGGGGTTCGTTTGTACATTTTTTTGCATTAACTAAGTTGTCAATGCATTTTATGTGCATAATTCAAATTTGAACTGCATTCACATGCTCCAGCGCATATAAATTGGTTGAAAAATCAAATCTGAGTCCTTGGGTGCATGCTTAGGTCCCATGCAAGAAATGGGAATGAATTTCAAACACCGGGAAACCGTTGATTGCCGGCAAAACATTGAGATGCCTGGTTTTTAAATTCTAGTAAATCCAAAACTCGTCTGAAATTCATGAAACTTGGCATGCTATCATGGAGCGGCATCAACATGCCTTGGTACAAATTTTGTCCCATTTTGGGCAGGTTTGGGTATATACTTCTCACAAACCGGAGCTTCTCACAACAAGAATCATGGTTTTTGGTAGGGTACGTCCCACCTTTGTGGACGAAACGATATCCATTGCCTCTTATTGCTTTCAATTTTTTTCTCGTGTCAACATAGAACAACAGGAGTGTTGTGTGATTTTTCGTGATTTTGCGGGGTTCGTTTGGATATTTTTATGCATTAACTGTGTTTTCAATGCATTTTATGTGCATAATTCAAATTTGAACTACATGCACATGCTCCAGCGCATATAAATTGGTTGAGAAATCAAATATGTGTCCTTGGGTGCACGCTTAGGTCCCATGCAAGAAATGGGAATGAATTTCAAACACCGGGGCACCGTTGATTGCCGGCAAAACATTGAGATGCCTGGTTTTTAAATTCTAGTAAATCCAAAACTCGTCTGAAATTCATGAAACTTCGCATGCTATTATGGAGCGGCATCAACATGCCGTGGTAGAAATTTTGTCCCATTTGGGGCAGGTTTGGGTATATGCTTCTCAGAAACCGGAGCTTCTCACAACAAGCATGATGGTTTTCGGTAGGGAACGTCCCACCTTTGTGGACGAAACGATATCCATTGCCTCTTAATTCTTTCAATTTTTTTTCTTGTGTCAACATAGAACAACAGGAGTGTTGTGTGATTTTTTGTGATTTTTCGGGGTTCGTTTGGACATTTTTATGCATTAACTGAGTTTTCAATGCATTTTATGTGCATAATCCAAATTTGAACTACGTGCACATGTTCCAGCGCATATAAATTGGTTGAAAAATGAAATATGAGTCCTTGGGTGCATGCTTAGGTCCCATGCAAGAAATGGGAATGAATTTCAAGCACCGGGGCACCGTTGATTGCCGGCAAAACATTGAGATGCCTGGTTTTTAAATTCTAGTAAATCGAAAACTCGTCTGAAATTCATGAAACTTGGCATGCTATCATGGAGCGGCATCAACATGCCTTGGTACAAATTTTTTCCCATTTGCGGCAGGTTTGGGTATATGCTTCTCACAAACCGGAGCATCTCACAACAAGAATGATGGTATTCGGTAAGGAACGTCCCACCTTTGTGGACGAAACGATATCCATTGCCTCTTATTTCTTTCAAATTTTTTTCTCGTGTCAACATAGAACAACAGGAGAGTTGTGTGATTTTTTGTGATTTTGCGGGGTTCATTTGGACATTTTTATGCATTAACTGAATTTTCAATGCATTTTATGTGCATAATTCAAATTCAAAATACATGCACATGCTCCAGCGCATATAAATTGGTTGAGAAAACAAATTTGTGTCCTTGGGTGCATGCTTAGGTCCCATGCAAGAAATGGGAATGAATTTCAAACACCGGGGCACCGTTGATTGCCGGCGAAACATTGAGATGTCTGGTTTTTAAATTCTAGTAAATCCAAAACTCGTCTGAAATTCATGAAACTTGGCATGCTATCATGGAGCGGCATCAACATGCCGTGGTACAAATTTTATCCCATTTGGGGCAGGTTTGGGTATATGCTTCTCACAAACTGGAGCTTCTCACAACAAGCATGATGGTTTTTAGTAGGGAACATCCCACCTTTATGGACGAAACGATATCCATTGCCTCGTATTGATTTAAAAAAAATTCTCGTGTCAACATAGAACAACGGGAGTGTTGTGTGATTTTTTGTGATTTTTCGGGGTTCGTTTGGACATTTTTATGCATTAACTGAGTTGTCAATGCATTTTATGTGCATAATTCAAATTTGAACTACATGCACATGCTCCAGCACATATAAATTGGTTGAGAAATCAAATCTGTGTCCTTGGGTGCATCCTTAGGTCCCATGCAAGAAATGGGAATGAATTTCAAACACCGGGGCACCGTTGATTGCCGGCAAAATATTGAGATGTCTGGTTTTTAAATTCTAGTAAATCCAAAACTCGTCTTAAATTCATGAAACTTGGCATGCTATCATGGAGCAGCATCAACATGCCGTGGTACAAATTTTGTCCCATTTGGGGCAGGTTTGGGTATATGCTTCTCACAAACCGGAGCTTCTCACAACAAGAATGATGGTTTTCGGTAGGGAACGTCCCACCTTTGTGGACGAAACGATATCCATTGCCTCTTATTGCTTTCAATTTTTTTCTCGTGTCAACATAGAACAACAGGAGTGTTGTGTGATTTTTTGGTATTTTTCGGGGTTCGTTTGGACATTTTTATGCATTAACTGAGTTTTCAATGCATTTTATGTGCATTATTCAAATTTGAACTACATGCACATGCTCTAGCGCATATAAATTGGTTGAGAAAACAAATTTGTGTCCTTGGGTGCATGCTTAGGTCCCATGCAAGAAATGGGAATGAATTTCAAACACCGGGGCACTGTTAATTGCTGGCAAAACATTGAGATGCCTGGTTTTTAAATTCTAGTAAATCCAAAACTCGTCCGAAATTCATGAAACTTGGCATGCTATCATGGAGCGGCATCAACATGCCGTGGTACAAATTTTGTCCCATTTGGGGCAGGTTTGGGTATATGCTTTTCACAAACCGGAGCTTCTCACAACAAGCATGATGGTTTTCGGTAGGAAACGTCCCACCTTTGTGGACGAAACGATATCCGTTACCTCTTATTGCTTTCAATTTTTTTCTCGTGTCAACATAGAACAACAAGAGTGTTGTGTGATTTTTGTGATTTTTTGGGGTTCGTTTGTACATTTTTTTGCATTAACTAAGTTGTCAATGCATTTTATGTGCATAATTCAAATTTGAACTGCATTCACATGCTCCAGCGCATATAAATTGGTTGAAAAATCAAATCTGAGTCCTTGGGTGCATGCTTAGGTCCCATGCAAGAAATGGGAATGAATTTCAAACACCGGGAAACCGTTGATTGCCGGCAAAACATTGAGATGCCTGGTTTTTAAATTCTAGTAAATCCAAAACACGTCTGAAATTCATGAAACTTGGCATGCTATCATGGAGCGGCATCAACATGCCTTGGTACAAATTTTGTCCCATTTTGGGCAGGTTTGGGTATATACTTCTCACAAACCGGAGCTTCTCACAACAAGAATCATGGTTTTTGGTAGGGTACGTCCCACCTTTGTGGACGAAACGATATCCATTGCCTCTTATTGCTTTCAATTTTTTTCTCGTGTCAACATAGAACAACAGGAGTGTTGTGTGATTTTTCGTGATTTTGCGGGGTTCGTTTGGATATTTTTATGCATTAACTGTGTTTTCAATGCATTTTATGTGCATAATTCAAATTTGAACTACATGCACATGCTCCAGCGCATATAAATTGGTTGAGAAATCAAATATGTGTCCTTGGGTGCACGCTTAGGTCCCATGCAAGAAATGGGAATGAATTTCAAACACCGGGGCACCGTTGATTGCCGGCAAAACATTGAGATGCCTGGTTTTTAAATTCTAGTAAATCCAAAACTCGTCTGAAATTCATGAAACTTGGCATGCTATTATGGAGCGGCATCAACATGCCGTGGTAGAAATTTTGTCCCATTTGGGGAAGGTTTGGGTATATGCTTCTCACAAACCGGAGCTTCTCACAACAAGCATGATGGTTTTCGGTAGGGAACGTCCCACCTTTGTGGACGAAACGATATCCATTGCCTCTTATTGCTTTCAATTTTTTTTCTTGTGTCAACATAGAACAACAGGAGTGTTGTGTGATTTTTTGTGATTTTTCGGGGTTCGTTTGGACATTTTTATGCATTAACTGAGTTTTCAATGCATTTTATGTGCATAATCCAAATTTGAACTACGTGCACATGTTCCAGCGCATATAAATTGGTTGAAAAATGAAATATGAGTCCTTGGGTGCATGCTTAGGTCCCATGCAAGAAATGGGAATGAATTTCAAGCACCGGGGCACCGTTGATTGCCGGCAAAACATTCAGATGCCTGGTTTTTAAATTCTAGTAAATCGAAAACTCGTCTGAAATTCATGAAACTTGGCATGCTATCATGGAGCGGCATCAACATGCCTTGGTACAAATTTTGTCCAATTTGCGGCAGGTTTGGGTATATGCTTCTCACAAACCGGAGCTTCTCACAACAAGAATGATGGTATTCGGTAAGGAACGTCCCACCTTTGTGGACGAAACGATATCCATTGCCTCTTATTTCATTCAATTTTTTTTCTTGTGTCAACATAGAACAACAGGAGTGTTGTGTGATTTTTTGGTATTTTTCGGGGTTCGTTTGGACATTTTTATGCATTAACTGAGTTTTCAATGCATTTTATGTGCATTATTCAAATTTGAACTACATGCACATGCTCTAGCGCATATAAATTGGTTGAGAAAACAAATTTGTGTCCTTGGGTGCATGCTTAGGTCCCATGCAAGAAATGGGAATGAATTTCAAACACCGGGGCACCGTTGATTGCCGGCAAAACATTGAGATGCCTGGTTTTTAAATTTTAGTAAATCCAAAACTCGTCTGAAATTCATGAAACTTGGCATGCTGTCATGGAGCGGCGTCAACATCCCATGGTACAAATTTTGTCCCATTTGGGGCAGGTTTGGGTATATGCTTCTCACAAACCGGAGCTTCTCACAACAAGGATGATGGTTTTCGGTAGGGAACGTCGCACCTTTGTCGACGAAACGTTATCCATTGCCTCTTATTTCTTTCAATTTTTTTTCTCATGTCAACATAGAACAATAGGAGTGTTGTGTGATTTTTTGTGATTTTGCGGGGTTCGTTTGGACATTTTTATGCATTAACTGAGTTTTCAATGCATTTTATGTGCATAATTCAAATTGGAACTACATGCACATGCTCCAGCGCATATAAATTGGTTGAGAAATCAAATATGTGTCCTTGGGTGCATGCTTAGGTCCCATGCAAGAAATGGGAATGAATTCCAAACACCGGGGCACCGTTGATTGCCGGCAAAACATTGAGATGTCGTGTTTTTAAATTCTAGTAAATCCAAAACTCGTCTGAAATTCATGAAACTTGGCATGCTGTCATGGAGCGGCGTCAACATGCCATGGTACAAATTTTGTCCCATTTGGGGCAGGTTTGGGTATATGCTTCTCACAAACCGGAGCTTCTCACAACAAGGATGATGGTTTTCGGTAGGGAACGTCCCACCTTTGTGGACGAAACGATATCCATTGCCTCTTATTTCTTTCAATTTTTTTTCTCGTGTCAACATAGAACAACAGGAGAGTTGTGTGATTTTTTGTGATTTTGCGGGGTTCGTTTGGACATTTTTATGCATTAACTGAATTTTCAATGCATTTTATGTGCATAATTCAAATTCAAAATACATCCACATGCTCCAGCGCATATAAATTGGTTGAGGAAACAAATCTGTGTCCTTGGGTGCATGCTTAGGTCCCATGCAAGAAATGGGAATGAATTTCAAACACCGGGGCACCGTTGATTGCCGGCGAAACATTGAGATGCCTGGTTTTTAAATTCTAGTAAATCCAAAACTCGTCTGAAATTCATGAAACTTGGCATGCTATCATGGAGCGGCATCAACATGCCGTGGTACAAATTTTATCCCATTTGGGGCAGGTTTGGGTATATGCTTCTCACAAACTGGAGCTTCTCACAACAAGCATGATGGTTTTTAGTAGGGAACGTCCCACCTTTGTGGACGAAACGATATCCATTGCCTCGTATTGATTTAAAAAAAATTCTCGTGTCAACATAGAACAACGGGAGTGTTGTGTGATTTTTTGTGATTTTTCGGGGTTCGTTTGGACATTTTTATGCATTAACTGAGTTTTCAATGCATTTTATGTGCATAATTCAAATTTGAACTACATGCACATGCTCCAGCACATATAAATTGGTTGAGAAATCAAATCTGTGTCCTTGGGTGCATCCATAGGTCCCATGCAAGAAATGGGAATGAATTTCAAACACCGGGGCACCGTTGATTGCCGGCAAAATATTGAGATATCTGGTTTTTAAATTCTAGTAAATCCAAAACTCGTCTTAAATTCATGAAACTTGGCATGCTATCATGGAGCGGCATCAACATGCCGTGGTAAAAATTTTGTCCCATTTGGGGCAGTTTTGGGTATATGCTTCTCACAAACCAGAGCTTCTCACAACAAGAATGATGGTTTTCGGTAGGGAACGTCCCACCTTTGTGGACGAAACGATATCCATTGCCTCTTATTGCTTTCAATTTTTTTCTCGTGTCAACATAGAACTACAGGAGTGTTGTGTGATTTTTTGGTATTTTTCGGGGTTCGTTTGGACATTTTTATGCATTAACTGAGTTTTCAATGCATTTTATGTGCATTATTCAAATTTGAACTACATGCACATGCCCTAGCGCATATAAATTGGTTGAGAAAACAAATTTGTGTCCTTGGGTGCATGCTTAGGTCCCATGCAAGAAATGGGAATGAATTTCAAACACCGGGGCACCGTTGATTGCCGGCAAAACATTGAGATGCCTGGTTTTTAAATTTTAGTAAATCCAAAACTCGTCTGAAATTCGTGAAACTTGGCATGCTGTCATGGAGCGGCGTCAACATCCCATGGTACAAATTTTGTCCCATTTGGGGCAGGTTTGGGTATATGCTTCTCACAAACCGGAGCTTCTCACAACAAGGATGATGGTTTTCGGTAGGGAACGTCGCACCTTTCTGGACGAAACGTTATCCATTGCCTCTTATTTCTTTCAGTTTTTTTCTCATGTCAACATAGAACAACAGGAGTGTTGTGTGATTTTTTGCGATTTTTCGGGGTTCGTTTGGACATTTTTATGCATTAACTGAGTTTTCAATGCATTTTATGTGCATAATTCAAATTGGAACTACATGCACATGCTCCAGCGCATATAAATTGGTTGAGAAATCAAATATGTGTCCTTGGGTGCATGCTTAGGTCCCATGCAAGAAATGGGAATGAATTCCAAACATCGGGGCACCGTTGATTGCCGGCAAAACATTGAGATGTCGTGTTTTTAAATTCTAGTAAATCCAAAACTCGTCTGAAATTCATGAAACTTGGCATGCTGTCATGGAGCGGCATCAACATGCCATGGTACAAATTGTGTCCCATTTGGGGCAGGCTTGGGTATATGCTTCTCACAAACCGGAGCTTCTCACAACAAGGATGATGGTTTTCGGTAGGGAACGTCCTACCTTTGTGGACGAAACGATATCCATTGCCTCTTATTTCTTTCAATTTTTTGCTCATGTCAACATAGAACAACAGGAGTGTTGTGTGATTTGTTGCGATTTTGCGGGGTTCGTTTGGACATTTTTATGCATTAACTGAGTTTTCAATGCATTTTATGTGCATAATTCAAATTGGAACTACTTGCACATGCTCCAGCGCATATTAATTGGTTGAAAAATCAAATCTGTGTCCTTGGTTGCATGCTTAGGTCCCATGCAAGAAATGGGAATGAATTTCAAACACCGGGGCACCGTTGATTGCCGGCAAACCATTGAGATGCCTGGTTTTTAAATTCTAGTAAATCCAAAACTCGTCTGAAATGGGAATGAATTTGGAACACCGGGGCACCGTTGACTAATGGCAAAGCATTGAGATGCCTGGTTTTTAAATTCTAGTAAATCGAAAACTTGTTTGAAATTCATGAAACTTGGCATGCTATCATGGAGCGGCATCAACATGCCCTGGTACTAATTTTGTCCCATTTGGGACAGGTTTGGGTATATGCTTCTCACAAACCGGAGCTTCTCACAACAAGAATGATGGTCTTCGGTAGGGAACGTCCCACCTTTGTGGACGAAACGCTATCCATTGCCTCTTATTGCTTTCAATTTTTTTCTCGTGTCAACATAGAATAACAGTAGTGTTGTGAGATTTTTTGTGATTTTTCGGGGTTCGTTTGGACATTTTTATGCATTAACTGAGTTTTCAATGCATTTTATGTGCATAATTCAAATTTGAACTACATGCACATGCTCTAGAGCATATAAATTGCTTGAGAAATCAAATCTGCGTCCTTGGGTGCATGATTAGGTCCCATGCAAGAAATGGGAATGAATTTCAAACACCGGGGCACCGTTGATTGCCGGCAAAACATTGAGATGCCTGGTTTTTAAATTCTAGTAAATCCAAAACTCGTCTGAAATTCATGTAACTTGGCATGCTATCATGGAGCGGCATCAACATGCCGTGGTACAAATTTTGTCCCATTTGGGGCAGGTTTGGGTATATGCTTCTCACAAACTGGAGCTTCTCACAACAAGCATGATGGTTTTCGGTAGGGAACGTCCCACCTTTGTGGACGAAACGATATCCATTGCCTCTTATTGCTTTCAATTTTTTTCTCGTGTCAACATAGAACAACAGGAGTGTTGTGTGATTTTTTCTGATTTTTCGGGGTTCGTTTGGACATTTTTATGCATTAACTGAGTTTTCAATGCATTTTATGTGCATAATTCAAATTTGAACTACATGCACATGCTCCAGCGCGTATAAATTGGTTGAGAAATCAAATCTGTGTCCTTGGGTGCATGCTTAGGTCCCATGCAAGAAATGGGAATGAATTTGAAACACCGGGGCACTGTTTATTGCCGGCAAAGCATTTAGATGCCTGGTTTTTAAATTCTAGAAAATCCAAAACTCGTCTGAAATTCATGAAACTTGGCATGCTATCATGGAGCGGCATCAACATGCCGTGGTACAAATTTTGTCCCATTTGCGACAGGTTTGGGTATATGCTTCTCACAAACCGGAGCTTCTCACAACAAGCATGATGGTTTTCGGTTGGAAACGTCCCTCCTTTGTGGACGAAGTATTATCCATTGCCTCTTATTGCTTTCAATTTTTTTCTCGTGTCAACATAGAACAACAGGAGTGTTGTGTGATTTTTTGTGATTTTTCGAGGTTCGTTTGGACATTTTTATGCATTAACTGAGTTTTCAATGCATTTTATGTGCATAATTCAAATTCAAACTACATGCACATGCTCCAGCGCATATAAATTTGTTGAGAAATCAAATCTGTGTCCTTGGGTGCATCCTTAGGTCCCATGCAAGAAATGGGAATGAATTTCAAACACCGGGGCACCGTTGATTGCCGGCAAAACATTGAGATGTCTGGTTTTTAAATTCTAGTAAATCCAAAACTCGTCTGAAATTCATGAAAGTTGGCATGCTATCATGGAGCGGCATCAACATGCCGTCGTACAAATTTTGTCCCATTTGGGGCAGGTTTGGGTATATGCATCTCACAAACCGGAGCTTCTCACAACAAGCATGATGGTTTTCGGTAGGGAACGTCCCACCTTTCTGGACGAAGCGATATCCATTGCCTCTTATTTCTTTCAATTTTTTCTCGTGCCAACATAGAACTACAGGAGTGTTGTGTGATTTTTTGTGATGTTCCGGGGTTCGTTTGGACATTTTTATGCAAACTGAGTTTTCAATGCATTTTATGTGCATAATTCAAATTTGAACTACATGCACATGCTCCAGTGCATATAAATTGGTTGAAAAATCAAATCTGTGTCCTTGGGTGCATTCTTAGGTCCCATGCAAGAAATGGGAATGAATTTCAAGCACCGGGGCACCGTTGACTGCCGCTAAAACATTGAGATGCCTAGTTTTTAAATTCTAGTAAATCGAAAACTTGTTTGAAATTCATGAAACTTGGCATGCTATCATGGAGCGGCATCAACAAGCCGTGGTACTAATTTTGTCCCATTTGGGGCAGGTTTGGGTATATGCTTCTCACAAACCGGAGCTTCTCACAACAAGCATGATGGTTTTCGGTAGGGAACGTCCCACCTTTGTGGACGAAACGATATCCATTGCCTCTTATTGCTTTCAATTTTTTTTCTCGTGTCAACATAGAACAACAGGACTGTTGTGTGATTTTTTCTGATTTTTCGGGGTTCGCTTTGACATTTTTATGCATTAACTGAGTTTTCAATGCATTTTATGTGCATAATTCAAATGTGAACTAAATGCACATGCTCCAGCGCATATAAATTGGTTGAGAAATCAAATCTGTGTCCTTGGGTGCATGCTTAGGTCCCACGCAAGAAATGGGAATGAATTTGAAACACCGGGGCACCGTTGATTGCCGGCAAAGCATTGAGATGCCTGGTTTTTAAATTCTAGTAAATCCAAAACTCGTCTGAAATTCATGAAACTTGGCATGCTATCATGGAGCGGCATCAACATGCCGTGGTACAAATATTGTCCCATTTGCGACAGGTTTGGGTATATGCTTCTCACAAACCGGAGCTTCTCACAACAAGCATGATGGTTTTCGGTTGGGAACGTCCCTCCTTTGTGGACGAAATATTATCCATTGCCTCTTATTGCTTTCAATTTTTTTCTCGTGTCAACATAGAACAACAGGAGTGTTGTGTGATTTTTTGTGATTTTTCGAGGTTCGTTTGGACATTTTTATGCATTAACTGAGTTTTCAATGCATTTTATGTGCATAATTCAAATTTGAACTACATGCACATGCTCCAACACATATAAATTGGTTGAGAAATCAAATCTGTGTCCTTGGGTGCATCCTTAGGTCCCATGCAAGAAATGGGAATGAATTTCAAACATCGGGGCACCATTGATTGCCGGCAAAACATTGAGATGTCTGGTTTTTAAATTCTAGTAAATCCATAACTCGTCTGAAATTCATGAAACTTGGCATGCTATCATGGAGCGGCATCAACATGCCGTCGTACAAATTTTGTCCCATTTGGGGCAGGTTTGGGTATATGCATCTCACAAACCGGAGCTTCTCACAACAAGCATGATGGTTTTCGGTAGGGAACGTCCCACCTTTGTGGACGAAACGCTATCCATTGCCTCTTATTGCTTTCAATTTTTTCCTCGTGTCAACATAGAACAACAGGAGTGTTGTGTGATTTTTTGTGATTTTTCGGGGTTCGTTTGGACATTTTTATGCATTAACTGGGTTTTCAATGCATTTTATGTGCATAATTCAAATTTGAACTACATGCACATGTTCCTGCGCACATAAATTGGTTGAAAAATCAAATATGAGTACGTGCGTGCATGCTTAGGTCCCATGCAAGAAATGGGAATGAATTTCAAACACCGGGGCACTGTTGATTGCCGGCAAAACATTGAGATGTCTGGTTTTTAAATTCTAGTAAATCCAAAACTCGTCTGAAATTCATGAAACTTGGCATGCTATCATGGAGCGGCCTCAACATGCCGTGGTACAAATATTGTCCCATTTGCGACAGGTTTGGGTATATGCTTCTCACAAACCGGAGCTTCTCACAACAAGCATGATGGTTTTCGGTTGGGAACGTCCCTCCTTTGTGGACGAAATATTATCCATTGCCTCTTATTGCTTTCAATTTTTTTCTCGTGTCAACATAGAACAACAGGAGTGTTGTGTGATTTTTTGTGATTTTTCGAGGTTCGTTTGGACATTTTTATGCATTAACTGAGTTTTCAATGCATTTTATGTGCATAATTCAAATTTGAACTACATGCACATGCTCCAACACATATAAATTGGTTGAGAAATCAAATCTGTGTCCTTGGGTGCATCCTTAGGTCCCATGCAAGAAATGGGAATGAATTTCAAACATCGGGGCACCATTGATTGCCGGCAAAACATTGAGATGTCTGGTTTTTAAATTCTAGTAAATCCATAACTCGTCTGAAATTCATGAAACTTGGCATGCTATCATGGAGTGGCATCAACATGCCGTCGTACAAATTTTGTCCCATTTGGGGCAGGTTTGGGTATATGCATCTCACAAACCGGAGCTTCTCACAACAAGCATGATGGTTTTCGGTAGGGAACGTCCCACCTTTCTGGACGAAGCGATATCCATTGCCTCTTATTTCTTTCAATTTTTTTCTCGTGTCAACATAGAACAACAGGAGTGTTGTGTGAGTTTTTGTGATTTTCCGGGGTTCGTTTGGACATTTTTATGCATTAACTGAGTTTTCAATGCATTTTATGTGCATAATTCAAATTTGAACTACATGCACATGCTCGAGTGCATATAAATTGGTTGAAAAATCAAATCTGTGTCCTTGGGTGCATTCTTAGGTCCCATGCAAGAAATGGGAATGAATTTCAAGCACCGGGGCACCGTTGACTGCCGGCAAAACATTGAGATGCCTGGTTTTTAAATTCTAGTAGATCGAAAACTCGTTTGAAATTCATGAAACTTGGCATGCTATCATGGAGCGGCATCAACATGCCGTGGTACTAATTTTGTCCCATTTGGGGCAGGTTTGGGTATATGCTTCTCACAAACCGGGGCTTCTCACAACAAGCATGATGGTTTTCAGTAGGGAACGTCCCACCTTTGTGGACGAAACGCTATCCGTTGCCTCTTATTGCGTTCAATTTTTTCCTCGTGTCAACATAGAATAACAGGAGTATTGTGTGATTTTTCGTGATTTTTCGGTGTTTGTTTGGACATTTTTATGCATTAACTGAGTTTTCAAAGCATTTTATGTGTATAATCCAAATTTGAACTACGTGCACATGTTCCAGCGCATATAAATTTGTTGAAAAATCAAATATGTGTCCTTGGGTGCATGCTTAGGTCCCATGCAAGAAATGGGAATGAATTTCAAACACCGGGGCATCGTTGATTGCCGGCAAAACATTGAGATGCCTAGTTTTTAAATTCTAGTAAATCGAAAACTCGTCTGAAATTCATGAAACTTGGCATGCTATCATGGATCGGCATCAACATGCCGTGGTACAAATTTTGTCCCATTTGGGGCAGGTTTGGGTATATGCTTCTCACAAACCGGAACTTCTCACAACAAGCATGATGGTTTTCGGTTGGGAACGTCCCTCCTTTGTGGACGAAATATTATCCATTGCCTCTTATTGCCTTCAATTTTTTTCTCGTTTCAACATAGAACAACAGGAGTGTTGTGTGATTTTTTGTGATTTTTCGGGGTTCGTTTGGACATTTTTATGCATTAACGTAGTTTTCAATGCATCTTATGTGCATAATTCAAATTTGAACTACATGCACATGCTCCAGCACATATAAATTGGTTGAGAAATCAAACCTGTGTCCTTGGGTGCATCCTTAGGTCCCATGCAAGAAATGGGAATGAATTTCAAACACCGGGGCACAGTTGATTGCCGGCAAAACATTGAGATGTCTGATTTTTAAATTCTAGTAAATCCAAAACTCGTCTGAAATTCATGAAACTTGGCATGCTATCATGGAGCGGCATCAACATGCCGTCGTACAAATTTTGTCCCATTTGGGGCAGGTTTGGGTATATGCATCTCACAAACCGGAGCTTCTCACAACAAGCATGATGGTTTTCGGTAGGGAACGTCCCACCTTTCTGGACGAAGCGATATCCATTGCCTCTTATTTCTTTCAATTTTTTTCTCGTGTCAACATAGAACAACAGGAGTGTTGTGTGATTTTTTGTGATTTTCTAGGGTTCGTTTGGACATTTTTATGCATTAACTGAGTTTTCAATGCATTTTATGTGCATAATTCAAATTTGAACTACATGCACATGCTCCAGCGCATATAAATTGGTTGAGAAAACAAATTTGTGTCCTTGGGTGCATGCTTAGGTCCAATGCAAGAAATGGGAATGAATTTCAAACACCGGGGCACCGTTGATTGCCGGCAAAATATTGAGATGCCTGGTTTTTAAATTCTAGTAAATCAAAAACTCGTCTGAAATTCATGAAACTTGGCATGCTATCATGGAGCGGCATCAACATGCCGTGGTACAAATTTTGTCCCATTTGGGGCAGGTTTGGGTATATGCTTCTCACAAACCGGAGCTTCTCACAACAGCATGATGGTTTTCGGTAGGGAACGTCCCACCTTTGTGGACGAAACGATATGCATTGCCTCTTATTGCTTTCAATTTTTTTCTCGTGCCAACATAGAACAACAGGAGTGTTGTGTCATTTTTTGTGATTTTTCGGGGTTCGTTTGGACATTTTATTGCATTAACTAAGTTTTCAATGTATTTTATGTGCATAATTCAAATCTGAACTACATGCACATGCTCCAGCGCATATAAATTGGTTCAAAAATCAAATCTGTGTCCTTGGGTGCATTCTTAGGTCCCATGCAAGAAATGGGAATGAATTTCAAACACCGGGGCACCGTTGACTGCCGGCAAAACATTGAGATGCCTGGTTTTTAAATTCTAGTAAATCGAAAACTCGTCTGAAATTCATGAAACTTGGCATGCTATCATGGAGCGGCATCAACATGCCGTGGTACTAATTTTGTCCCTTTTGGGGCAGGTTTGGGTATATGCTTCTCACAAACTGGAGCTTCTCATAACAAGCATGATGGTTTTCAGTAGGGAACGTCCCACCTTTGTGGACGAAACGCTATCCATTGCCTCTTATTGCTTTCAATTTTTTCCTCGTGTCAACATAGAACAACAGGAGTGTTGTGTGATTTTTTGTCATTTTTCGGGGTTCGTTTGGTCATTTTTATGCATTAACTGAGTTTTCAATGCATTTTATGTGCATAATTCAAATTTGAACTACATGCACATGTTCCAGCGCATATAAATTGGTTGAAAAATCAAATATGTGTCCTTGGGTGCATGCTTAGGTCCCATGCAAGAAATGGGAATGAATTTCAAACACCGAGGCATCGTTAATTGCCGGCAAAACATTGAGATGCCTGGTTTTTAAATTCTAGTAAATCGAAAACTCGTCTGAAATTCATAAAACTTGGCATGCTATCATGGAGCAGCATCAACATGCCGTGGTACAAATTTTGTCCCATTTGGGGCGGGTTTGGGTATATGCTTCTCACAAACCGGAGCTTCTCACAACAAGCATGATGGTTTTCGGTACGGAACGTCCCACCTTTGTGGACGAAACGATATCCATTGCCTCTTATTGCTTTCAATTTTTTACTCGTGCCAACATAGAACAACATGAGCGTTGTGTGATTTTTTGTGATTTTTCAGGGTTCGTTTGGACATTTTTTGCATTAACTGAGTTTTCAATGCATTTTATGTGCATAATTCAAATTTGAACTACATGCACATGCTCCAGCGCATATAAATTGGTTGAAAAATCAAATCTGTGTCCTTGGGTGCATGCTTAGGTCCCATGCAAGAAATGGGAATGAATTTCCAGCACCGGGGCACCGTTGACTGCCCGCAAAACATTGAGATGCCTGGTTTTCAAATTCTAGTAAATCCAAAACTCGTTTGAAATTCATGAAACTTGGCATGCTATCATGGAGCGGCATCAACATGACGTGGTAGAAATTTTGTCCCATTTGGGGCTGGTTTGGGTATATGCTTCTCACAAACCGGAGCTTCTCACAACAAGCATGATGGTTTTCGGTAGGGAACGTCCCACCTTTGTGGACGAAACGATATCCATTGCCTCTTATTGCTTTCAATTTTTTTTCTCGTGTCAACATAGAACAACAGGAGTGTTGTGTGATTTTTTCTGATTTTTCGGGGTTCGTTTGGACATTTTTATGCATTAACTGAGTTTTCAATGCATTTTATGTGCATAATTCAAATTTGAACTACATGCACATGCTCCAGCGCATATAAATTGGTTGAGAAATCAAATCTGTGTCCTTGGGTGCATGCTTAGGTCCCATGCAAGAAATGGGAATGAATTTGAAACACCGGGGCACCGTTGATTGCCGGCAAAGCATTGAGATGCCTCGTTTTTAAATTCTAGTAAATCCAAAACTCGTCTGAAATTCATGAAACTTGGCATGCTATCATGGAGCGGCATCAACATGCCGTGGTACAAATTTTGTCCCATTTGGGGCAGGTTTGGGTATATGCTTCTCACAAACCGGAGCTTCTCACAACAAGCATGATGGTTTTCGGTTGGGAACATCCCTCCTTTGTGGAGGAAATATTATCCATTGCCTCTTATTGCTTTCAATTTTTTTCTCGTGTAAACATAGAACAACAGGAGTGTTGTGTGATTTTTTGTGATTTTTCGGGGTTCGTTTAGACATTTTTATGCATTAACTGAGTTTTCAATGCATTTTATGTGCATTATTCAAATTTGAACTACATGCACATGCTCCAGCACATATAAATTGGTTGAGAAATCAAATCTGTGTCCTTGGGTGCATCCTTAGGTCCCATGCAAGAAATGGGAATGAATTTCAAACAACGGGGCACCGTTGATTGCCGGCAAAACATTGAGATGTCTGGTTTTTAAATTCTAGTAAATCCAAAACTCGTCTGAAATTCATGAAACTTTGCATGCTATCATGGAGTGGCATCAACATGCCGTCGTACAAATTTTGTCCCATTTGGGGCAGGTTTGGGTATATGCATCTCACAAACCGGAGCTTCTCACAACAAGCATGATGATTTTCGGTAGGGAACGTCCCACCTTTGTGGACGAAGCGATATCCATTGCCTCTTATTTCTTTCAATTTTTTTCTCGTGTCAACATAGAACAACAGGAGTGTCGTGTGATTTTTTGTGATTTTCCGGGGTTCGTTTGGACATTTTTATGCATTAACTGAGTTTTCAATGCATTTTATGTGCATAATTAAAATTTGAACTACATGCACATGCTCCAGCGCATATGAATTGGTTGAAAAATCAAATCTGTGTCCTTGGGTGCATTCTTAGGTCCCATGCAAGAGATGGGAATGAATTTCAAGCACCGGGGCACCGTTGACTGCCGGCAAAACATTGAGATGCCTGGTTTTTAAATTCTAGTAAATCGAAAACTCGTTTGAAATTCATGAAACTTGGCATGCTATCATGGAGCGGCATCAACATGCCGTGGTACTAATTTTGTCCCATTTGGGGCAGGTTTGGGTATATGCTTCTCACAAACCGGAGCTTCTCACAACAAGCATGATGGTTTTCAGTAGGGAACGTCCCACCTTTGTGGACGAAACGCTATCCATTGCCTCTTATTGCTTTCAATTTTTCCCCCGTGTCAACATAGAACAACAGGAGTATTGTGTGATTTTTCGGGGTTCGTTTGGACATTTTTATGCATTAACTGAGTTTTCAATGCATTTTATGTGCATAATCCAAATTTGAACTACATGCACATGTTCCAGCGCATATAAATTTGTTGAAAAATCAAATATGTGTCCTTAGGTGCATGCTTAGGTCCCATGCAAGAAATGGGAATGAATTTCAAACACCGGGGCATCGTTGATTGCCGGCAGAACATTGAGATGTCTGGTTTTTAAATTCTAGTAAATCGAAAACTCGTCTGAAATTCATGAAACTTGGCATGCCATCATGGAGCGGCATCAACATGCCGTGGTACTAATTTTGTCCCATTTGGGGCAGGTTTGGGTATATGCTTCTCACAAACCGGAGCTTCTCACAACAAGCATGATGGTTTTCGGTAGGGAACGTCCAACCTTTGTGGACGAAGCGATATCCATTGCCTCTTATTGCTTTCAATTTTTTTTCTCGTGTCAACATAAAACAACAGGAGTGTTGTATGATTTTTTTCTTATTTTTGGGGTTCGTTTGGACATTTTTATGCATTAACTGAGTTTTCAATGCATTTTATGTGCATAATTCAAATTTGAACTACATGCACATGCTCGAGCGCATATAAATTGGTTGAGAAAGCAAATCTGTGTCCTTGGGTGCATGCTTACGTCCCATGCAAGAAATGGGAATGAATTTCATACACCGGGGCACCGTTGATTGCCGGCAAAGCATTGTGATGCCTGGTTTTTCAATTCTAGTAAATCCAAAACTCGTCTGAAATTCATGAAACTTGGCATGCTATCATGGAGCGACATCAACATGCCGTGGTACAAATTTTGTCCCATTTGGGGCAGGTTTGGGTACATGCTTCTCACAAACCGGAGCTTCTCACAACAAGCATGATGATTTTCGGTAGGGAACGTCCCACCTTTGTGGACGAAGCGATATCCATTGCCTCTTAGTGCTTTCAATTTTTTTTCTCGTGTCAACATAGAACAACACGAGTGTTGTGTGATTTTTTGTGATTTTGCGGGGTTCGTTTGGACATTTTTATGCATTAACTGAGTTTTCAATGCATTTTATGTGCATAATTCAAATTTGAACTACATGCACATGCTCCAACACATATAAATTGGTTGAGAAATCAAATCTGTGTCCTTGGGTGCATCCTTAGGTCCCATGCAAGAAATGGGAATGAATTTCAAACACCGGGGCACCGTTGATTGCCGGCAAAGCATTGAGATGCCTGGTTTTTAAATTCTAGTAAATCCAAAACTCGTCAAAAATTCATGAAACTTGGCATGCTATCATGGAGCAGCATCAACATGCCGTGGTACAAATTTTGTCCCATTTGGGGCAGGTTTGGGTATATGCTTCTCACAAACCGGAGCTTCTCACAACAAGCATGATGGTTTTCGGTTGGTAACGTCCCTCCTTTGTGGACGAAATATTATCCATTGCCTCTTATTGCTTTCAATTTTTTTCTAGTGTCAACATAGAATAACAGGAGTGTTGTGTTATTTTTCGGGGTTCGTTTGGACATTTTTATGCATTAACTGAGTTTTCAATGCATTTTATGTGCATAATTCAAATTTGAACTACATGCACATGCTCCAGCACATATAAATTTGTTGAGAAATTAAATTTGTGTCCTTGGGTGCATCCTTAGGTCCCATGCAAGAAATGGGAATGAATTTCAAACACCTAGGCACCGTAGATTGCCGGCAAAACATTGAGATGTCTGGTTTTAAATTCTAGTAAATCCAAAACTCGTCTGAAATTCATGAAACTTGGCATGCTATCATGGAGCGGCATCAACATGCCGTCGTACAAATTTTGTCCCATTTGGGGCAGGTTTGGGTATATGCATCTCACAAACCGGAGCTTCTCACAGCAAGCATGATGGTTTTCGGTAGGGAACGTCCCACCTTTGTGGACGAGGCGATATCCATTGCCTCTTATTTCTTTCAATTTTTTTCTCGTGTCAACATAGAACAACAGGAGTGTCGTGTGATTTTTTGTGATTTTCCGAGGTTCGTTTGGACATTTTCATGCATTAACTGAGTTTTCAATGCATTTTATGTGCATAATTCAAATTTGAACTACATGCACATGCTCCAGCGCATATAAATTGGTTGAAAAATCAAATCTGTGTCCTTGGGTGCATTCTTAGGTCCCATGCAAGAGATGGGAATGAATTTCAAGCACCGGGGCACCGTTGACTGCCGGCAAAACATTGAGATGCCTGGTTTTTAAATTCTAGTAAATCCAAAACTCGTTTGAAATTCATGAAACTTGGCATGCTATCATGGAGCGGCATCAACATGCCGTGGTACTAATTTTGTCCCATTTGGGGTAGGTTTGGGTATATGCTTCTCACAAACCGGAGCTTCTCACAACAAGCATGATGGTTTTCAGTAGGGAACGTCCCACCTTTGTGGACGAAACGCTATCCATTGCCTCTTATTGCTTACAATTTTTCCCCCGTGTCAACATAGAACAACATGAGTGCTGTATGATTTTTTCTTATTTTTCGGGGTTCGTTTGGACATTTTTATGCATTAACTGAGTTTTCAATGCATTTTATGTGCATAATTCAAATTAGAACTACATGCACATGCTCGAGCGCATATAAATTGGTTGAGAAAGCAAATCTGTGTCCTTGGGTGCATGCTTACGTCCCATGCAAGAAATGGGAATGAATTTCATACACCGGGGCCCCGTTGATTGCCGGCAAAGCATTGAGATGCCTGGTTTTTCAATTCTAGTAAATCCAAAACTCGTCTGAAATTCAGGAAACTTGGCATGCTATCATGGAGCGGCATCAACATGCCGTGGTACAAATTTTGTCCCATTTGGGGCAGGTTTGGGTATATGCTTCTCACAAACCGGAGCTTCTCACAACAAGCATGATGGTTTTCGGTTGGTAACGTCCCTCCTTTGTGGACGAAATATTATCCATTGCCTCTTATTGCTTTCAATTTTTTTCTAGTGTCAACATAGAATAACAGGAGTGTTGTGTGATTTTTCGGGGTTCGTTTGGACATTTTTATGCATTAACTGAGTTTTCAATGCATTTTATGTGCATAATTCAAATTTGAACTACATGCACATGCTCCAGCACATATAAATTGGTTGAGAAATTAAATCTGTGTCCTTGGGTGCATCCTTAGGTCCCATGCAAGAAATGGGAATGAATTTCAAACACCTGGGCACCGTACATTGCCGGCAAAACATTGAGATGTCTGGTTTTAAATTCTAGTAAATCCAAAACTCGTCTGAAATTCATGAAACTTGGCATGCTATCATGGAGCGGCATCAACATGCCGTCGTACAATATTTGTCCCATTTGGGGCAGGTTTGGGTATATGCATCTCACAAACCGGAGCTTCTCACAACAAGCATGATGGTTTTCGGTAGGGAACGTCCCACCTTTGTGGACGAAGCGATATCCATTGCCTCTTATTTCTTTCAATTTTTTTCTCGTGTCAACATAGAACAACAGGAGTGTTGTGTGATTTTTTGTGATTTTCCGGGGTTCGTTTGGACATTTTTATGCATTAACTGAGTTTTCAATGCATTTTATGTGCATAATTCAAATTTGAACTACATGCACATGCTCCAGCGCATATAAATTGGTTGAAAAATCAAATCTGTGTCCTTGGGTGCATTCTTAGGTCCCATGCAAGAAATGGGAATGAATTTCAAGCACCGGGGCACCGTTGACTGCCGGCAAAACATTGAGATGCCTGGTTTTTAAATTCTAGTAAATCGAAAACTCGTTTGAAATTCATGAAACTTGGCATGCTATCATGGAGCGGCATCAACATGCCGTGGTACTAATTTTGTCCCATTTGGGGCAGGTTTGGGTATATGCTTCTCACAAACCGGAGCTTCTCACAACAAGCATGATGGTTTTCGGTAGGGAACGTCCCACCTTTGTGGACGAAACGCTATCCATTGCCTCTTATTGCTTTCAATTTTTTCCTCGTGTCAACATAGAACAACAGGAGTATTGTGTGATTTTTCGGGGTTCGTTTGGACATTTTTATGCATTAACTGAGTTTTCAATGCATTTTATGTGCATAATCCAAATTTGAACTACATGCACATGTTCCAGCGCATATAAATTTGTTGAAAAATCAAATATGTGTCCTTGGGTGCATGCTTAGGTCCCATGCAAGAAATGGGAATGTCAAACACCGGGGCATCGTTGATTGCCGGCAAAACATTGAGATGCCTGGTTTTTAAATTCTAGTAAATCGAAAACTCGTCTGAAATTCATGAAACTTGGCATGCTATCATCGAGCGGCATCAACATGCCATGGTACAAATTTTGTCCCATTTGGGGCAGGTTTGGGTATATGCTTCTCACAAACCGGAGCTTCTCACAACAAGCACGATGGTTTTCGGTAGGGAACGTCCCACCTTTCTGGACGAAACGATATCCATTGCCTCTTATTGCTTTCAATTTTTTTCTCGTGCCAATATTTAACTACAGGAGTGTTGTGTCATTTTTTTGTGATTTTTCGGGGTTCGTTTGGACATTTTATTGCATTAACTGAGTTTTCAATGTGTTTTATGTGCATAATTCAAATCTGAACTACATGCACATGCTCCAGCGCATATAAATAGGTTCAAAAATCAAATCTGTGTCCTTGGGTGCATTCTTAGGTCCCATGCAAGAAATGGGAATGAACTTCAATTACCGGGGCACCGTTGACTGCCGGCAAAACATTGAGATGCCTGGTTTTTAAATTCTAGTAAATCAAAAACTCGTCTGAAATTCATGAAACTTGGCATGCTATCATGGAGCAGCATCAACATGCCGTGGTACTAATTTTGTCCCTTTTGGGGCAGGTTTGGGTATATGCTTCTCACAAACCGGAGCTTCTCATAACAAGCATGACGGTTTTCAGTAGGGAACGTCCCACCTTTGTGGACGAAACGCTATTCATTGCCTCTTATTGCTTTCAATTTTTTCCTCGTCTCAACATAGAACAACAGGAGTGTTGTGTGATTTTTTGTCATTTTCAGGGTTCGTTTGGTCATTTTTATGCATTAACTGAGTTTTCAATGCATTTTATGTGCATAATTCAAATTTGAACTACATGCACATGTTCCAGCGCATATAAATTGGTTGAAAAATCAAATATGTGTCCTTGGGTGCATGCTTAGGTCCCATGCAACAAATGGGAATGAATTTTAAACACCGGGGCATCGTTAATTGCCGGCAAAACATTGAGATGCCTGGTTTTTAAATTCTAGTAAATCGAAAAGTCGTCTGAAATTCATGAAACTTGGCATGCTATCATGGAGCGGCATCAACATGACGTGGTACAAATTTTGTCCCATTTGGGGCAGGTTTGGGTATATGCTTCTCACAAACCGGAGCTTCTCACAACAAGCATGATGGTTTTCGGTAGGGAACGTCCCACCTTTCTGGACGAAACGATATCCATTGCCTCTTATTGCTTTCAATTTTTTTTCTCGTGTCAACATAGAACAACAGGAGTGTTGTGTGATTTTTTCTGATTTTTCGGGGTTCGTTTGGACATTCTTATGCATTAACTGAGTTTTCAATGCATTTTATGTGCATAATTCAAATTTGAACTACATGCACATGCTCCAGCGCATATAAATTGGTTGAGAAATCAAATCTGTGTCCTTGGGTGCATGCTTAGGTACCATGCAAGAAATGGGAATGGATTTCCAGCACCGGGGCACCGTTGACTGCCGGCAAAACATTGGGATGCCTGGTTTTTAAATTCTAGTAAATCCAAAATTCGTTTGAAATTCATGAAACTTGGCATGCTATCATGGAGCGGCATCAACATGACGTGGTATAAATTTTATCCCATTTGGGGCAGGTTTGGGTCTATGCTTCTCACAAACCGGACCTTCTCACAACAAGCATGATGGTTTTCGGTAGGGAACGTCCCACCTTTGTGGACGAAATGATATCCATTGCCTCTGATTGCTTTCAATTTTTTTCTCGTGTCAACATAGAACAACATGAGTGTTGTGTGATTTATTGTGATTTTTCGGGGTTCGTTTGGACATTTTTATGCATTAACTGAGTTTTCAATGCATTTTATGTGCATAATTCAAATTTGAACTACATGCACATACTCCAGCACATATAAATTGGTTGAGAAATCAAATCTGTCTCCTTGGGTGCATCCTTAGGTCCCATGCAAGAAATGGGAATGAATTTCAAACACCGGGGCACCGTTGATTGCCGGCAAAACATGGAGATGTCTGGTTTTTAAATTCTAGTAAATCCAAAACTCGTCTGAAACTCATGAAACTTGGCATGCTATCATGGAGCGGCATCAACATGCCATCGTACAAATTTTGTCCCATTTGGGGCAGGTTTGGGTATATGCATCTCACAAACCGGAGCTTCTCACAACAAGCATGATGGTTTTTGGTAGGGAACGTCCCACCTTTGTGGACGAAACGATATCCATTGCCTCTTATTTCTTACAATTTTTTTCTCGTGTCAACATAAAACAACAAGAGTGTTGTGTGATTTTTCGGGGTTCGTTTGGACATTTTTATCCATTAACTGAGTTTTCAATGCATTTTATGTGCATAATTCAGATTTGAACTACATGCACATGCTCCAGCGCATATAAATTGGTTGAGAAATCAAATATGTGTCCTTGGGCACATGCTTAGGTCCCATGAAAGAAATGGGAATGAATTGCAAACACCGGGGCACCGTTGATTGCCGGAAAAACATTGAGTTGTCTGGGTTTTAAATTCTAGTAAATCCAAAATTCGTCTGAAATTCATGAAACTTGGCATGCTGTCATGGAGCGGCGTCAACATGCCGTGGTACAAATTTTGTCCCATTTGGGGCAGGTTTGGGTATATGCTTCTCAAAAACCGGAGCTTCTCACAACAAGGATGATGGTTTTCGGTAGGGAACGTCCCACCTTTGTGGACGAAACGATATCCATTGCCTCTTATTTCTTTCAAAAAAAATTCTCGTGTCAACATAGAACAACAGGAGTGTTGTGTGATTTTTTGTGTTTTGGCGGGGTTCGTTTGGACATTTTTATGCATTAACTGAGTTTTCAATGCATTTTATGTGCATAATTCAAATTTGAACTACATGCACATGCTCCAGCGCATATAAATTGGTTGAAAAATAAAATATGTGTCCTTGGGTGCATTCTTAGGTCCCATGCAAGAAATGGGAATGAATTTCAAGCACCGGGGCACCGTTGACTGCCGGCAAACCATTGAGATGCCTGGTTTTTAAATTCTAGTAAATCGAAAACTCGTTTGAAATTCATGAAACTTGGCATGCTATCATGGAGCGGCGTCAACATGCCGTGGTACTAATTTTGTCCCATTTGGGGCAGGTTTGGGTATATGCTTCTCACAAACCGGAGCTTCTCACAACAAGCATGATGGTTTTCGGTAGGGAACGTCCCACCTTTGTGGATGAAACGATATCCATTGCCTCTTATTGCTTATAATTTTTTTCTCGTGCCAACATAGAACAACAGGAGTGTTGTGTGATTTTTTGTTATTTTTCGGGGTTCGTTTGGTCATTTTTATGCATTAAATGAGTTTTCAATGCATTTTATGTGCATAATTCAAATTTGAACTACATGCACATGCACCAGCGCATATAAATTGGTTGAGAAATCAAATCTGCGTCCTTGGGTGCATGCTTAGGTCCCATGCAAGAAATGGGAATGAATTTCAAACACCGGGGCACCGTTGATTGCCGGCAAAACATTGAGATGCCTGGTTTTTAAATTCTAGTAAATCCAAAACTCGTTTGAAATTCATGAAACTTGGCATGCTATCATGGAGCGGCATCAACATGCCGTGGTAATAATTTTGTCCCATTTGGGGCATGTTTGGGTATATGCTTCTCACAAACCGGAGCTTCTCACAACAAGCATGATGGTTTTCGGTAGGGAACGTCCCACCTTTGTGGACGAAACGATATCCATTGCCTCTTATTGCTTTCAATTTTTTTCTCGTGCCAACATAGAACAACAGGAGTGTTGTGTGATTTTTTGTCATTTTTCGGGGTTCGTTTGGACATTTTTATGCATTAAATGAGTTTTCAATGCATTTTATGTGCATAATTCAAATTTGAACTACATGCACATGCTCCAGCGCATATAAATTGGTTGAGAAATCAAATCTGCGTCCTTGGGTGCATGCTTAGGTCCCATGCAAGAAATGGGAATGAATTTCAAACACCGGGGCACCGTTGATTGCCGGCAAACCATTGAGATGCCTGGTTTTTAAATTCTAGTAAATCCAAAACTCGTTTGAAATTAATGAAACTTGGCATGCTATCATGGAGCGGCATCAACATGCCGTGGTACTAATTTTGTCCCATTTGGGGCAGGTTTGGGTATATGCTTCTCACAAACCGGAGCTTCTCACAACAAGCATGATGGTTTTTGGTAGGGAACGTCCCACCTTTGTGGACGAAACGATATCATTTGCCTCTTATTGCTTTCAATTTTTTTCTCGTACCAAAATAGAACAACAGGAGTGTTGTGTGATTTTCTGTGATTTTTCGGGGTTCGTTTGGACATTTTTATGCATTAACTGAGTTTTCAATGCATTTTGTGTGCATAATTCAAATTTGAACTTCATGCACATGCTCCAGCGCATATAAATTGGTTGAAAAATCAAATCTGTGTCCTTGGGTGGATGCTTAGGTCCCATGCAAGAAATGGGAATGAATTTCAAGCACCGGGGCACCGTTGACTGCCGGCAAAACATTGAGATGCCTGGTTTTTAAATTCTAGTAAATCCAAAACTCGTTTGAAATTCATGAAACTTGGCATGCTATCATGCAGCGGCATCAACATGCCGTGGTACAAATTTTGTCCCATTTGGGGCAGGTTTGGGTATATGCTTCTCACAAACCGGAGCTTCTCACAACAAGCATGATGGTTTTCGGTAGGGAACGTCCCACCTTGTGAACGAAACGATATCCATTGCCTCTTATTGCTTTCAATTTTTTTTCTCGTGTCAACATAGAACAACAGGAGTGTTGTGTGATTTTTTCTGATTTTTCAGGGTTCGTTTGGACTTTTTTATGCATTAACTGAGTTTTCAATGCATTTTATGTGCATAATTCAAATTTGAACTACATGCACATGTTCCAGCAAATAGAAATTGGTTGAAAAATCAAATATGTGTCCTTGGGTGCATGCTTAGGTCCCATGCAAGAAATGGGAATGAAATTCAAACACCGGGGCATCGTTAATTGCCGGCAAAACATTGAGATGCCTGGTTTTTAAATTCTAGTAAATCGAAAAGTCGTCTGAAATTCACGAAACTTGGCATGCTATCATGGAGCGGCATCAACATGACGTGGTACAAATTTTGTCCCATTTGGGGCAGGTTTGGGTATATGCTTCTCACAAACCGGAGCTTCTCACAACAAGCATGATGGTTTTCGGTAGGGAACGTCCCACCTTTGTGGACGAAACGATATCCATTGCCTCTTATTGCTTTCAATTTTTTTCTCGTGCCAACATAGAACAACACGAGTGTTGTGTGATTTTTTGTGATTTTTCGGGGTTCGTTTGGACATTTTTATGCATTAACTGAGTTTTCCATGCATTTTATGTGCATAATTAAAATTTGAACTACATGCACATGCTCCAGCGCCTATAAATTGGTTGAAAAATCAAATCTGTGTCCTTGGGTGCATGCTTAGGTCCCATGCAAGAAATGGGAAAGAATTTCAAGCACAGGGGCACCATTGGCTGCCGGCAAAACATTGAGATGCCTGGTTTTTAAATTCTAGTAAATCCAAAACTCGTTTGAAATTCATGAAACTTGGCGTGCTATCATGGAGCGGCATCAACATGACGTGGTACAAATTTTGTCCCATTTGGGGCAGGTTTGGGTATATGCTTCTCACAAACCGGAGCTTCTCACAACAAGCATGATGGTTTTCGGTAGGGAACGTCCCACCTTTCTGGACGAAACGATATCCATTGCCTCTTATTGCTTTCAATTTTTTTCTCGTGCCAATATTTAACTACAGGAGTGTTGTGTCATTTTTTTGTGATTTTTCGGGGTTCGTTTGGACATTTTATTGCATTAACTGAGTTTTCAATGTGTTTTATGTGCATAATTCAAATCTGAACTACATGCACATGCTCCAGCGCATATAAATTGGTTCAAAAATCAAATCTGTGTCCTTGGGTGCATTCTTAGGTCCCATGCAAGAAATGGGAATGAACTTCAATTACCGGGGCACCGTTGACTGCCGGCAAAACATTGAGATGCCTGGTTTTTAAATTCTAGTAAATCAAAAACTCGTCTGAAATTCATGAAACTTGGCATGCTATCATGGAGCAGCATCAACATGCCGTGGTACTAATTTTGTCCCTTTTGGGGCAGGTTTGGGTATATGCTTCTCACAAACCGGAGCTTCTCATAACAAGCATGACGGTTTTCAGTAGGGAACGTCCCACCTTTGTGGACGAAACGCTATTCATTGCCTCTTATTGCTTTCAATTTTTTCCTCGTCTCAACATAGAACAACAGGAGTGTTGTGTGATTTTTTGTCATTTTCAGGGTTCGTTTGGTCATTTTTATGCATTAACTGAGTTTTCAATGCATTTTATGTGCATAATTCAAATTTGAACTACATGCACATGTTCCAGCGCATATAAATTGGTTGAAAAATCAAATATGTGTCCTTGGGTGCATGCTTAGGTCCCATGCAACAAATGGGAATGAATTTTAAACACCGGGGCATCGTTAATTGCCGGCAAAACATTGAGATGCCTGGTTTTTAAATTCTAGTAAATCGAAAAGTCGTCTGAAATTCATGAAACTTGGCATGCTATCATGGAGCGGCATCAACATGACGTGGTACAAATTTTGTCCCATTTGGGGCAGGTTTGGGTATATGCTTCTCACAAACCGGAGCTTCTCACAACAAGCATGATGGTTTTCGGTAGGGAACGTCCCACCTTTCTGGACGAAACGATATCCATTGCCTCTTATTGCTTTCAATTTTTTTTCTCGTGTCAACATAGAACAACAGGAGTGTTGTGTGATTTTTTCTGATTTTTCGGGGTTCGTTTGGACATTCTTATGCATTAACTGAGTTTTCAATGCATTTTATGTGCATAATTCAAATTTGAACTACATGCACATGCTCCAGCGCATATAAATTGGTTGAGAAATCAAATCTGTGTCCTTGGGTGCATGCTTAGGTACCATGCAAGAAATGGGAATGGATTTCCAGCACCGGGGCACCGTTGACTGCCGGCAAAACATTGGGATGCCTGGTTTTTAAATTCTAGTAAATCCAAAATTCGTTTGAAATTCATGAAACTTGGCATGCTATCATGGAGCGGCATCAACATGACGTGGTATAAATTTTATCCCATTTGGGGCAGGTTTGGGTCTATGCTTCTCACAAACCGGACCTTCTCACAACAAGCATGATGGTTTTCGGTAGGGAACGTCCCACCTTTGTGGACGAAATGATATCCATTGCCTCTGATTGCTTTCAATTTTTTTCTCGTGTCAACATAGAACAACATGAGTGTTGTGTGATTTATTGTGATTTTTCGGGGTTCGTTTGGACATTTTTATGCATTAACTGAGTTTTCAATGCATTTTATGTGCATAATTCAAATTTGAACTACATGCACATACTCCAGCACATATAAATTGGTTGAGAAATCAAATCTGTCTCCTTGGGTGCATCCTTAGGTCCCATGCAAGAAATGGGAATGAATTTCAAACACCGGGGCACCGTTGATTGCCGGCAAAACATGGAGATGTCTGGTTTTTAAATTCTAGTAAATCCAAAACTCGTCTGAAACTCATGAAACTTGGCATGCTATCATGGAGCGGCATCAACATGCCATCGTACAAATTTTGTCCCATTTGGGGCAGGTTTGGGTATATGCATCTCACAAACCGGAGCTTCTCACAACAAGCATGATGGTTTTTGGTAGGGAACGTCCCACCTTTGTGGACGAAACGATATCCATTGCCTCTTATTTCTTACAATTTTTTTCTCGTGTCAACATAAAACAACAAGAGTGTTGTGTGATTTTTCGGGGTTCGTTTGGACATTTTTATCCATTAACTGAGTTTTCAATGCATTTTATGTGCATAATTCAGATTTGAACTACATGCACATGCTCCAGCGCATATAAATTGGTTGAGAAATCAAATATGTGTCCTTGGGCACATGCTTAGGTCCCATGAAAGAAATGGGAATGAATTGCAAACACCGGGGCACCGTTGATTGCCGGAAAAACATTGAGTTGTCTGGGTTTTAAATTCTAGTAAATCCAAAATTCGTCTGAAATTCATGAAACTTGGCATGCTGTCATGGAGCGGCGTCAACATGCCGTGGTACAAATTTTGTCCCATTTGGGGCAGGTTTGGGTATATGCTTCTCAAAAACCGGAGCTTCTCACAACAAGGATGATGGTTTTCGGTAGGGAACGTCCCACCTTTGTGGACGAAACGATATCCATTGCCTCTTATTTCTTTCAAAAAAAATTCTCGTGTCAACATAGAACAACAGGAGTGTTGTGTGATTTTTTGTGTTTTGGCGGGGTTCGTTTGGACATTTTTATGCATTAACTGAGTTTTCAATGCATTTTATGTGCATAATTCAAATTTGAACTACATGCACATGCTCCAGCGCATATAAATTGGTTGAAAAATAAAATATGTGTCCTTGGGTGCATTCTTAGGTCCCATGCAAGAAATGGGAATGAATTTCAAGCACCGGGGCACCGTTGACTGCCGGCAAACCATTGAGATGCCTGGTTTTTAAATTCTAGTAAATCGAAAACTCGTTTGAAATTCATGAAACTTGGCATGCTATCATGGAGCGGCGTCAACATGCCGTGGTACTAATTTTGTCCCATTTGGGGCAGGTTTGGGTATATGCTTCTCACAAACCGGAGCTTCTCACAACAAGCATGATGGTTTTCGGTAGGGAACGTCCCACCTTTGTGGATGAAACGATATCCATTGCCTCTTATTGCTTATAATTTTTTTCTCGTGCCAACATAGAACAACAGGAGTGTTGTGTGATTTTTTGTTATTTTTCGGGGTTCGTTTGGTCATTTTTATGCATTAAATGAGTTTTCAATGCATTTTATGTGCATAATTCAAATTTGAACTACATGCACATGCACCAGCGCATATAAATTGGTTGAGAAATCAAATCTGCGTCCTTGGGTGCATGCTTAGGTCCCATGCAAGAAATGGGAATGAATTTCAAACACCGGGGCACCGTTGATTGCCGGCAAAACATTGAGATGCCTGGTTTTTAAATTCTAGTAAATCCAAAACTCGTTTGAAATTCATGAAACTTGGCATGCTATCATGGAGCGGCATCAACATGCCGTGGTAATAATTTTGTCCCATTTGGGGCATGTTTGGGTATATGCTTCTCACAAACCGGAGCTTCTCACAACAAGCATGATGGTTTTCGGTAGGGAACGTCCCACCTTTGTGGACGAAACGATATCCATTGCCTCTTATTGCTTTCAATTTTTTTCTCGTGCCAACATAGAACAACAGGAGTGTTGTGTGATTTTTTGTCATTTTTCGGGGTTCGTTTGGACATTTTTATGCATTAAATGAGTTTTCAATGCATTTTATGTGCATAATTCAAATTTGAACTACATGCACATGCTCCAGCGCATATAAATTGGTTGAGAAATCAAATCTGCGTCCTTGGGTGCATGCTTAGGTCCCATGCAAGAAATGGGAATGAATTTCAAACACCGGGGCACCGTTGATTGCCGGCAAACCATTGAGATGCCTGGTTTTTAAATTCTAGTAAATCCAAAACTCGTTTGAAATTAATGAAACTTGGCATGCTATCATGGAGCGGCATCAACATGCCGTGGTACTAATTTTGTCCCATTTGGGGCAGGTTTGGGTATATGCTTCTCACAAACCGGAGCTTCTCACAACAAGCATGATGGTTTTTGGTAGGGAACGTCCCACCTTTGTGGACGAAACGATATCATTTGCCTCTTATTGCTTTCAATTTTTTTCTCGTACCAAAATAGAACAACAGGAGTGTTGTGTGATTTTCTGTGATTTTTCGGGGTTCGTTTGGACATTTTTATGCATTAACTGAGTTTTCAATGCATTTTGTGTGCATAATTCAAATTTGAACTTCATGCACATGCTCCAGCGCATATAAATTGGTTGAAAAATCAAATCTGTGTCCTTGGGTGGATGCTTAGGTCCCATGCAAGAAATGGGAATGAATTTCAAGCACCGGGGCACCGTTGACTGCCGGCAAAACATTGAGATGCCTGGTTTTTAAATTCTAGTAAATCCAAAACTCGTTTGAAATTCATGAAACTTGGCATGCTATCATGCAGCGGCATCAACATGCCGTGGTACAAATTTTGTCCCATTTGGGGCAGGTTTGGGTATATGCTTCTCACAAACCGGAGCTTCTCACAACAAGCATGATGGTTTTCGGTAGGGAACGTCCCACCTTGTGAACGAAACGATATCCATTGCCTCTTATTGCTTTCAATTTTTTTTCTCGTGTCAACATAGAACAACAGGAGTGTTGTGTGATTTTTTCTGATTTTTCAGGGTTCGTTTGGACTTTTTTATGCATTAACTGAGTTTTCAATGCATTTTATGTGCATAATTCAAATTTGAACTACATGCACATGTTCCAGCAAATAGAAATTGGTTGAAAAATCAAATATGTGTCCTTGGGTGCATGCTTAGGTCCCATGCAAGAAATGGGAATGAAATTCAAACACCGGGGCATCGTTAATTGCCGGCAAAACATTGAGATGCCTGGTTTTTAAATTCTAGTAAATCGAAAAGTCGTCTGAAATTCACGAAACTTGGCATGCTATCATGGAGCGGCATCAACATGACGTGGTACAAATTTTGTCCCATTTGGGGCAGGTTTGGGTATATGCTTCTCACAAACCGGAGCTTCTCACAACAAGCATGATGGTTTTCGGTAGGGAACGTCCCACCTTTGTGGACGAAACGATATCCATTGCCTCTTATTGCTTTCAATTTTTTTCTCGTGCCAACATAGAACAACACGAGTGTTGTGTGATTTTTTGTGATTTTTCGGGGTTCGTTTGGACATTTTTATGCATTAACTGAGTTTTCCATGCATTTTATGTGCATAATTAAAATTTGAACTACATGCACATGCTCCAGCGCCTATAAATTGGTTGAAAAATCAAATCTGTGTCCTTGGGTGCATGCTTAGGTCCCATGCAAGAAATGGGAAAGAATTTCAAGCACAGGGGCACCGTTGGCTGCCGGCAAAACATTGAGATGCCTGGTTTTTAAATTCTAGTAAATCCAAAACTCGTTTGAAATTCATGAAACTTGGCGTGCTATCATGGAGCGGCATCAACATGACGTGGTACAAATTTTGTCCCATTTGGGGCAGGTTTGGGTATATGCTTCTCACAAACCGGAGCTTCTCACAACAAGCATGATGGTTTTCGGTAGGGAACGTCCCACCTTTCTGGACGAAACGATATCCATTGCCTCTTATTGCTTTCAATTTTTTTCTCGTGTCAACATAGAACAACAGGAGTGTTGTGTGATTTTTTCTGATTTTTCGGGGTTCGTTTGGACATTTTTATGCATTAACTGAGTTTTCAATGCATTTTATGTGCATAATTCAAATTTGAACTACATGCACATGCTCCAGCGCATATAAATTGGTTGAGAAATCAAATCTGTGTCCTTGGGTGCATGCTTAGGTACCATGCAAGAAATGGGAATGGATTTCCAGCACCGGGGCACCGTTGACTGCCGGCAAAACATTGGGATGCCTGGTTTTTAAATTCTAGTAAATCCAAAATTCGTTTGAAATTCATGAAACTTGGCATGCTATCATGGAGCGGCATCAACATGACGTGGTATAAATTTTATCCCATTTGGGGCAGGTTTGGGTCTATGCTTCTCACAAACCGGACCTTCTCACAACAAGCATGATGGTTTTCGGTAGGGAACGTCCCACCTTTGTGGACGAAATGATATCCATTGCCTCTGATTGCTTTCAATTTTTTTCTCGTGTCAACATAGAACAACATGAGTGTTGTGTGATTTATTGTGATTTTTCGGGGTTCGTTTGGACATTTTTATGCATTAACTGAGTTTTCAATGCATTTTATGTGCATAATTCAAATTTGAACTACATGCACATACTCCAGCACATATAAATTGGTTGAGAAATCAAATCTGTCTCCTTGGGTGCATCCTTAGGTCCCATGCAAGAAATGGGAATGAATTTCAAACACCGGGGCACCGTTGATTGCCGGCAAAACATGGAGATGTCTGGTTTTTAAATTCTAGTAAATCCAAAACTCGTCTGAAACTCATGAAACTTGGCATGCTATCATGGAGCGGCATCAACATGCCATCGTACAAATTTTGTCCCATTTGGGGCAGGTTTGGGTATATGCATCTCACAAACCGGAGCTTCTCACAACAAGCATGATGGTTTTTGGTAGGGAACGTCCCACCTTTGTGGACGAAACGATATCCATTGCCTCTTATTTCTTACAATTTTTTTCTCGTGTCAACATAAAACAACAAGAGTGTTGTGTGATTTTTCGGGGTTCGTTTGGACATTTTTATCCATTAACTGAGTTTTCAATGCATTTTATGTGCATAATTCAGATTTGAACTACATGCACATGCTCCAGCGCATATAAATTGGTTGAGAAATCAAATATGTGTCCTTGGGCACATGCTTAGGTCCCATGAAAGAAATGGGAATGAATTGCAAACACCGGGGCACCGTTGATTGCCGGAAAAACATTGAGTTGTCTGGGTTTTAAATTCTAGTAAATCCAAAATTCGTCTGAAATTCATGAAACTTGGCATGCTGTCATGGAGCGGCGTCAACATGCCGTGGTACAAATTTTGTCCCATTTGGGGCAGGTTTGGGTATATGCTTCTCAAAAACCGGAGCTTCTCACAACAAGGATGATGGTTTTCGGTAGGGAACGTCCCACCTTTGTGGACGAAACGATATCCATTGCCTCTTATTTCTTTCAAAAAAAATTCTCGTGTCAACATAGAACAACAGGAGTGTTGTGTGATTTTTTGTGTTTTGGCGGGGTTCGTTTGGACATTTTTATGCATTAACTGAGTTTTCAATGCATTTTATGTGCATAATTCAAATTTGAACTACATGCACATGCTCCAGCGCATATAAATTGGTTGAAAAATCAAATATGTGTCCTTGGGTGCATTCTTAGGTCCCATGCAAGAAATGGGAATGAATTTCAAGCACCGGGGCACCGTTGACTGCCGGCAAACCATTGAGATGCCTGGTTTTTAAATTCTAGTAAATCGAAAACTCGTTTGAAATTCATGAAACTTGGCATGCTATCATGGAGCGGCGTCAACATGCCGTGGTACTAATTTTGTCCCATTTGGGGCAGGTTTGGGTATATGCTTCTCACAAACCGGAGCTTCTCACAACAAGCATGATGGTTTTCGGTAGGGAACGTCCCACCTTTGTGGACGAAACGATATCCATTGCCTCTTATTGCTTATAATTTTTTTCTCGTGCCAACATAGAACAACAGGAGTGTTGTGTGATTTTTTGTTATTTTTCGGGGTTCGTTTGGTCATTTTTATGCATTAAATGAGTTTTCAATGCATTTTATGTGCATAATTCAAATTTGAACTACATGCACATGCACCAGCGCATATAAATTGGTTGAGAAATCAAATCTGCGTCCTTGGGTGCATGCTTAGGTCCCATGCAAGAAATGGGAATGAATTTCAAACACCGGGGCACCGTTGATTGCCGGCAAAACATTGAGATGCCTGGTTTTTAAATTCTAGTAAATCCAAAACTCGTTTGAAATTCATGAAACTTGGCATGCTATCATGGAGCGGCATCAACATGCCGTGGTACTAATTTTGTCCCATTTGGGGCATGTTTGGGTATATGCTTCTCACAAACCGGAGCTTCTCACAACAAGCATGATGGTTTTCGGTAGGGAACGTCCCACCTTTGTGGACGAAACGATATCCATTGCCTCTTATTGCTTTCAATTTTTTTCTCGTGCCAACATAGAACAACAGGAGTGTTGTGTTTTATTTTTATTTTTCGGGGTTCGTTTGGACATTTTTATGCATTAAATGAGTTTTCAATGCATTTTATGTGCATAATTCAAATTTGAACTACATGCACATGCTCCAGCGCATATAAATTGGTTGAGAAATCAAATCTGCGTCCTTGGGTGCATGCTTAGGTCCCATGCAAGAAATGGGAATGAATTTCAAACACCGGGGCACCGTTGATTGCCGGCAAACCATTGAGATGCCTGGTTTTTAAATTCTAGTAAATCCAAAACTCGTCTGAAATTCATGAAACTTGGCATGCTATCATGGAGCGGCATCAACGTGCCGTGGTACAAATTTTGTCCCATTTGGGGCAGGTTTGGGTATATGCTTCTCACAAACCGGAGCTTCTCACAACAAGCATGATGGTTTTCGATTGGGAACGTCCCTCCTTTGTGGACGAAATATTATCCATTGCCTCTTATTTCTTTCAATTTTTTTCTCGTGTCAACATAGAACAACAGGAGTGCTGTGTGATTTTTTGTGATTTTTCGGGGTTAGTTTGGACATTTTTATGCATTAACTGAGTTTTCAATGCATTTTATGTGCATAATTCAAATTTGAACTACATACACATGCTCCAGCGCATATAAATTGGTTGAAAAATCAAATCTGTGTCCTTGGGTGCATTCTTAGGTCCCATGCAAGAAATGGGAATGAATTTCAAGCACCGGGGCACCGCTGACTGCCGACAAAACATTGAGATGCCTGGATTTTAAATTCTAGTAAATCGAAAACTCGTTTGAAATTAATGAAACTTGGCATGCTATCATGGAGCGGCATCAACATGCCGTGGTACTAATTTTGTCCCATTTGGGGCAGGTTTGGGTATATGCTTCTCACAAACCGGAGCTTCTCACAACAAGCATGATGGTTTTTGGTAGGGAACGTCCCACCTTTGTGGACGAAACGATATCATTTGCCTCTTATTGCTTTCAATTTTTTTCTCGTACCAAAATAGAACAACAGGAGTGTTGTGTGATTTTCTGTGATTTTTCGGGGTTCGTTTGGACATTTTTATGCATTAACTGAGTTTTCAATGCATTTTGTGTGCATAATTCAAATTTGAACTTCATGCACATGCTCCAGCGCATATAAATTGGTTGAAAAATCAAATCTGTGTCCTTGGGTGGATGCTTAGGTCCCATGCAAGAAATGGGAATGAATTTCAAGCACCGGGGCACCGTTGACTGCCGGCAAAACATTGAGATGCCTGGTTTTTAAATTCTAGTAAATCCAAAACTCGTTTGAAATTCATGAAACTTGGCATGCTATCATGCAGCGGCATCAACATGCCGTGGTACAAATTTTGTCCCATTTGGGGCAGGTTTGGGTATATGCTTCTCACAAACCGGAGCTTCTCACAACAAGCATGATGGTTTTCGGTAGGGAACGTCCCACCTTGTGAACGAAACGATATCCATTGCCTCTTATTGCTTTCAATTTTTTTTCTCGTGTCAACATAGAACAACAGGAGTGTTGTGTGATTTTTTCTGATTTTTCGGGGTTCGTTTGGACTTTTTTATGCATTAACTGAGTTTTCAATGCATTTTATGTGCATAATTCAAATTTGAACTACATGCACATGTTCCAGCAAATAGAAATTGGTTGAAAAATCAAATATGTGTCCTTGGGTGCATGCTTAGGTCCCATGCAAGAAATGGGAATGAATTTCAAACACCGGGGCAGCGTTAATTGCCGGCGAAACATTGAGATGCCTTGTTCTTAAATTCTAGTAAATCGAAAACTCGTCTGAAAATCATGAAACTTGGCATGCTATCATGGAGCGGCATCAACATGCCGTGGTACAAATTTTGTCCCATTTGGGGCAGGTTTGGGTATATGCTTCTCACAAACCGGATCTTCTCACAACAGGCATGATGGTTTTCGGTAGGGAACGTCCCACCTTTGTGGACGAAACGATATCCATTGCCTCTTATTTCTTTCAATTTTTTCTCGTGTCAACATAGAACAACAGGAGTGTTGTTTGATTTTTTGTGATTTTTCGGGTTTCGTTTGGCGTTTTTATGCATTAACTGAGTTTTCAATGCATTTTATGTGCATAATTCAAAGTTGAACTACATGCACATGCTCCAGCGCATATAAATTGGTTGAGAAATCAAATCTGTGTCCTTGGGTGCATCCTTAGGTCCCATGCAAGAAATGGGAATGAATTTCAAACACCGGGGCACCGTTGATTGCCGGCAAAACATTGAGATGTCTGGTTTTTGAATTCTAGTTAATCCAAAACTCGTCTGAAATTCATGAAACTTGGCATGCTATCATGGAGCGGCATCAACATGCCGTCGTACAAATTTTGTCCCATTTGGGGTTGGTTTGGGTATATGCTTCTCACAAACCGGAACTTCTCACAACAAGCATGATGGTTTTCGGTAGGGAACGTCCCACCTTTGTGGACGAAACAATATCCATTTCCTCTTATTTCTTTCAATTTTTTTCTCGTGTCAACATAAAAAAACAGGAGTGTTGTGTGATTTTTTGTGATTTTTCGGGGTTCGTTTGGACATTTTTATGCACTAACTGAGTTTTCAATGCATTTTATGTGCATAATTCAAATTTGAACTACATGCACATGCTCCAGCGCATATAAATTGGTTGAGAAATGAAATCTGTGTCCTTGGGTGCATGCTTAGGTCCCATGCAAGAAATGGGAATGAATTTCAAGAACCGGGGCACCGTTGACTGCCGGCAAAACATTGAGATGCCTGGTTTTTATATTCTAGTAAATAGAGAACTCGTTTGAAATTCATGAAACTTGGCATGCTATCATGGAGTGGCATCAACATGCTGTCGTACTAATTTTGTCCCATTTGGGGCAGGTTTGGGTATATGCTTCTCACAAACCGGAGCTTCTCACAACAAGCATGATGGTTTTCAGTAGGGAACGTCCCACCTTTGTGGACGAAACGCTATCCATTGCCTCTTATTGCTTTCAATTTTTTCCTCGTGTCAACATAGAACAACAGGAGTGTTGTGTGATTTTTGGGGTACGTTTGGACATTTTTATGCATTAACTTAGTTTTCAATGCATTTTATGTGCATAATTCCAATTTGAACTACATGCACGTGTTCCAGCGCATATAAATTGGTTGAAAAATCAAATATGTGTCCTTGGGTGCATGCTTAGGTCCCATGCATGAAATAAGAATAAATTTCAAACACCGGGGCACCGTTGATTGCCGGCAAAACATTGACATGCCTGGTTTTTAAATTCTAGTAAATCGAAAACTCGTCTGAAATTCATGAAACTTGGCATGCTATCATGGAGCGGCATCAACATGCCGTGGTACATCTTTTGTCCCATTTGGGGCAGGTTTGGGTATATGCTTCTCACAAACCGGAGCTTCTCACAACAAGCATGATGGTTTTCGGTAGGGAACGTCCCACCTTTGTGGACGAAACAATATCCATTGCCTCTTATTGCTTTCAATTTTTTTCTCGTGCAAACATAGAACAACTGGAGTGTTGTGTGATTTTTTGCGATTTTTCGGGGTTCGTTTGGACATTTTAATGCATTAACTGAGTTTTCAATGCATTTTATGTGCATAATTCAAATTTGAACTACATGCACATGCTCCAGCGCATATAAATTGGTTGAAAAATCAAATCTATGTCCTTGGGTGCATTCTTAGGTCCCATGCAAGAAATGGGAATGAATTTCAAACACGGGGGCACCGTTGACAACCGGCAAAACATTGAGATGCCTGGTTTTTAAGTTCTAGTAAATCGAAAACTCGTCTGAAATTCATGAAACTTGGCAAGCTATCATGGAGCGGCATCAACATGCCGTGGTACTAATTTTGTCCCATTTGGGGCAGGTTTGGGTATATGCTTTTCACAAACCGGAGCTTCTCACAAAAAGCATAATGGTTTTCAGTAGGGAACGTCCCACCTTTGTGGACGAAACGCTATCCATTGCCTCTTATTGCTTTCAATTTTTTTTCTCGTGTCAACGTAGAACAACAGGAGTGTTGTGTGATTTTTTGTGATTTTTCGGGGTTTGTTTGGACATTTTTATGCATTAACTGAGTTTTCAATGCATTTTATGTTCATAATTCAAATCTCAACAACATGCACATGCTCCAGCGCATATAAATTGGTTGAAAAATCAAATCTGTGTCCTTGGGTGCATGCTTAGGTCCAATGCAAGAAATGGGAATGAATTTCAAGCACCGGGGCACCCTTGACTGCCGGCAAAACATTGAGATGCCTGGTGTTTTAATTCGAGTAAATCGAAAGCTCGTCTGAAATTCATGAAACTTGGCAAGCTATCATGGAGCGGCATCAACATGCCGTGGTACTAATTTTGTCCCATTTGGGGCAGGTTTGGGTATATGCTTTTCACAAATCGGAGCTTCTCACAACAAACATAATGGTTTTCAGTAGGGAACGTCCCACCTTTGTGGACGAAACGCTATCCATTGCCTCTTATTGCTTACAATTTTTTCCCCGTGTCAACATAGAACAACAGGAGTGTTGTGTGATTTTTTGTGATTTTTCTGGGTTCGTTTGGACATTTTTATACATTAACTGAGTTTTCAATGCATTTTATGTGCATAATTCAAATTTGAACTACATGCACATGCTCCAGCGCATATAAATTGGTTGCAAAATCAAATATGAGTCCTTGGGTGTATGCTTAGGTCCCATGCAAGAAATGGGAATGAATTTCAAACACCGGGGCACCGTTGATTGCCGGCAAAACATTGAGATGCCTGGTTTTTAAATTCTAGTAAATCGGAAACTCGTCTGAAATTCATGAAACTTGGCATGCTATCATGGAGCGGCATCAACATGCCGTGGTACAAATTTTGTCCCATTTGGGGCAGGTTTGGGTATATGCTTCTCACAAACCGGAGCTTCTCACAAAAAGCATGATGGTTTTCGGTAGGGAACCTCCCACCTTTGTGCACGAAATGATATCCATTGCCTCTTATTGCTTTCAATTTTTTTCTCGTGTCAGCATAGAACAACAGGAGTGTTGTGTGATGTTTTGTGATTTTTCGGGGTTCGTTTGGACATTTTTATGCATTAACTGAATTTTCAATGCATTTTATGTGCATAATTCAAATTTGAACTACATGCACATGCTCCAGCACATATAAATTGGTTGAGAAATCAAATCTGTGTCCTTCGGTAAATCCTTAGGTCCCATGCAAGAAATGGGAATGAAGTTCAAACACCGGGGCACCGTTGATTGCCGGCAAAACATTGAGATGCCTGGTTTTTAAATTCTAGTAAATCCAAAACTCGTCTGAAATTCATGAAACTTGGCATGCTATCATGGAGCGGCAACAACATGCCGTGGTACAAATTTTGTCCCATTTGGGGCAGGTTTGGGTATATGCTTCTCACAAACCGGAGCTTCTCACAACAAGCATGATGGTTTTCGGTAGGGAACGTCCCACCTTTGTGGACGAAACGATATCCATTTCCTCTTATTGCTTTCAATTTTTTTCTCGTGCCAACATAGAACAACAGGAGTGTTGTGTGATTTTTTGTGATTTTTCGGGGTTCGTTTGGACATTTTTATGCATTAACTGAGTTTTCAATGCATTTTATGTGCATAATTCAAATCTGAACTACCTACACATGCTCCAGCGCATATAAATTGGATGAAAAATCAAATCTGTGTCCTTGGGTGCATGCTTAGGTCCCATGCAAGAAATGGGAATGAATTTCAAGCACCGGGGCACCGTTGGCTGCCGGTAAAACATTGAGATGGCTGGTTTTTTAATTCTAGTAAATCTAAAGCTCGTTTGAAATTCATGAAACTTGGCATGCTATCATGGAGCGGCAGCAACATGCCGTGGTACTAATTTTGTCACATTTGGGAGAGGTTTGGGTCTATGCTTCTCACAAACCGGAGCTTCTCACAACAAGCATGATGGTATTCGGTAGGGAACGTCCCACCTTTATGGACGAAACGCCATCCATTGCCTCTTATTGCTTTCAATTTTTTTTTCGTGTCAACATAGAACAACAGGAGTGTTGTGTGAGTTTTTGTGATTTTTCTGGGTTCGTTTGGACATTTTTATGCATTAACTGAGTTTTCAATGCATTTCATGTGCATAATGAAAATTTGAACTACATGCACATGCTCCAGCGCATATAAATTGGTTGAGAAATCAAATTTGCGTCCTTGGGTACATGGTTAGGTCCCATGCAAGAAATGGGAATGAATTTCAAACACCGGGGCACCGTTGATTGCCGGCAAAACATTGAGATGCCTGGTTTTTAAATTCTAGTAAATCCAAAACTCGTCTGAAATTCATGAAACTTGGCATGCTATCATGGACCGGCATCAACATGCCGTGGTACAAATTTTGTCCCATTTGGGGCAGGTTTGGGTATATGCTTCTCACAAACCGGAGCTTCTCACAACAAGCATGATGGTTTTCGGTAGGGAACGTCCCACCTTTGTCAACAAACGATATCCATTGCCTCTTATTGCTTTCAAATTTTTTTTCTCGTGTCAACATAGAACAATAGGAGTGTTGTGTGATTTTTTGTGATTTTTTGGGGTTCGTTTGGACATTTTTATGCATTAACTGAGTTTTCAATGCATTTTATGTGCATAATTGAAATTTGAACTACATGCACAGGCTCCAGCGCATGTAAATTGGTTGAGAAATCAAATCTGTGTCCTTGGGTGCATGCTTAGGTCCCATGCAAGAAATGGGAATGAATTTCAAACACCGGGGCACCGTTGATTGCCGGCAAAGCATTGAGATGCCCGGTTTTTAAATTCTAGTAAATCCAAAACTCGTCTGAAATTCATGAAACTTGGCATGCCATCATGGAGCGGCATCAACATGTCGTGGTCCAAATTTTGTCCCATTTGGGGCAGGTTTGGGTATATGCTTCTCACAAACCGAAGCTTCTCAACAAAAGCATGATGGTTTTCGGTAGGGAACGTCCCACCTTTGTGGACGAAATGATATCCATTGCCTCTTATTGCTTCAATTTTTTTCTCGTGTCAGCATAGAACAACAGGAGTGTTGTGTGATTTTTTGTGATTTTTCGGGGTTCGTTTGGACATTTTTATGCATTAAGTGAGTTTTCAATGCATTTTATGTGCATAATTCAAATTTGAACTACATGCACATGCTCCAACACATAAAATTGGTTGAGAAATCAAATCTGTGTCCTTGGGTGCATCCTTAGGTCCCATGCAAGAAATGGGAATGAATTTCAAGCACCGGGGCACAGTTGACTGCCGGCAAAACATTGAGATGCTTGGTTTTTAAATTCTAGTAAATCAAAAACTCGTTCGAAATTCATGAAACTTGGCATGCTATCATGGAGCGGCATCAACATGCCGTGGTACTAATTTTGTCCCATTTGGGGCAGGTTTGGGTATATGCTTCTCACAAACCGGAGCTTCTCTCAACAAGCATGATTGTTTTCAGTAGGGAACGTCCCACCATTGTGGACGAAATCTATCCATTGCCTCTTATTGCTTTCAATTTTTTCCTCGAGTCAACATAGAACAACAGGAGTGTTGTGTGATTTTTTGTGATTTTTTGGGGTTTGTTTGGACATTTTTATGCATTTTAATTCAAATTTGAACTACATGCACATGTTCCAGCGCATATAAATTGGTTGAAAAATCAAATATGTGTCCTTGGGTGCATGCTTAGGTCCCAAGCAAGAAATGGGAATGAATTTCAAACACCGGGGCACCGTTGATTGCCGGCAAAACATTGAGATGCCTGGTTTTTAAATTCTAGTAAATCAAAAACTCGTCTGAAATTCATGAAACTTGGCATGCTATCATGGACCGGCATCAACATGCCGTGGTACAAATTTTGTCCCATTTGGGGCAGGTTTGGGTATATGCTTCTCACAAACCGGAGCTTCTCACAACAAGCATGATGGTTTTCGGTAGGGAACGTCCCACCTTTGTGGACGAAACGATATCCATTGCCTCTTATTGCTTTCAATTTGTTTCTCGTGCCAACATAGAACATCAAGAGTGTTGTGTGATTTTTTATGATTTTTCGGGGTTCGTTTGGACATTTTTATGCATTAACTGAGTTTTCAATGCATTTTATGTGCATAATTCAAATCTGAACTACATGCACATGCTCCAGCGCATATAAATTGGTTGAAAAATCAAATTTGTGTCCTTGGGTGCATGCTTAGGTCCCATGCAAGAAATGGGAATGAATTTCAAGCACCGGGGCACCGTTGACTGCCGGCAAAACATTGAGATGCCTGGTTTTTTAATTCTAGTAAATCAAAAGCTCGTTTGAAATTCATGAAACTTGGCATGCTATCATGGAGCGGCATCGACATGCCGTGGTACTAATTTTGTCCCATTGGGAGAGGTTTGGGTATATGCTTCTCACAAACCGGAGCTTCTCACAACAAGCATGATGGTATTCGGTAGGGAACGTCCCACCTGTGTGGACGAAACGCTATCCATTGCCTCTTATTGCTTTCAATTTTTTTTTCGTGTCAACATAGAACAACAGGAGTGTTGTGTGATTTTTTGTGATTTTTCTGGGTTCGTTTGGACATTTTTATGCATTAACTGAGTTTTCAATGCATTTTATGTGCATAATTCAAATTTGAACTACATGCACATGCTCCAGCGAATATAAATTGGTTGATAAATCAAATCTGCGTCCTTGGGTACATGGTCATGTCCCATGCAAGAAATGGGAATGAATTTCAAGCACCCGGGCACCGTTGACTGCCGGCAAAACATTGAGATGCCTGGTTTTTAAATTCTAGTAAATCGAAAGCTCGTCTGAAATTCATGAAACATTGCATGCTATCACGGAGCGGCATCAACATGCCGTGGTACAAATTTTGTCCCATTTTGGGCAGGTTTGGGTATATGCTTCTCACAAACCGGAGCTTCTCACAACAAGCATGATGGTTTTCGGTAGGGAACGTCCCACCTTTGTGGACAAACGATATCCATTGCCTCTTATTGCTTTCAAAGTTTTTTTTCTCGTGTCAACATAGAACAGCAGGAGTGTTGTGTGATTTTTTGAGATTTTTCGGAGTTCGTTTCGACATTTTTATGCATTAACTGAGTTTTCAATGCGTTATATGTGCATAATTCAAATTTGAACTACATGCACATGCTCCAGCGCATATCAATTGGTTGAGAAAGCAAATCCGTGTCCTTGGGTGCATGCTTAGGTCCCATGCAAGAAATGGGAATGAATTTCAAACACCGGGGTACCGTTGATTGCCGGTAAAGCATTGAGATGTCTGGTTTTTAAATTCTAGTAAATCCAAAACTCGTCTGAAATTCATGAAACTTGGCATGCTATCATGGACCGGCATCAACATGCCGTGGTACAAATTTTGTCCCATTTGGGGCAGGTTTGGGTATATGCTTCTCACAAACCGGAGCTTCTCACAACAAGCATGATGGTTTTCGGTAGGGAACGTCCCACCTTTCTGGACGAAACGATATCCATTGCCTCTTATTGCTTTCAATTTTTTTCTCGTGCCAACATAGAACAACAGGAGTGTTGTGTGATTTTTCGGGGTTCGCTTGGACATTTTTATGCATTAACTGAGTTTTCAATGCATTTTATGTGCATAATTCAAATCTGAACTACATGCACATGCTCCAGCGCATATAAATTGGTTGAAAAATCAAATTTGTGTCCTTGGGTGCACGCTTAGGTCCCATGCAAGAAATGGGAATGAATTTCAAGCACCGGGCACCGTTGACTGCCGGCAAAACATTGAGATGCCTGGTTTTTTATTTCTAGTAAATCAAAAGCTCGTTTGAAATTCATGAAACTTGGCATGCTATCATGGAGCGGCATCGACATGCCGTGGTACTAATTTTGTCCCATTGGGAGAGGTTTGGGTATATGCTTCTCACAAACCGGAGCTTCTCACAACAAGCATGATGGTATTCGGTAGGGAACGTCCCACCTGTGTGGACGAAACGCTATCCATTGCCTCTTATTGCTTTCAATTTTTTTTCGTGTCAACATAGAACAACAGGAGTGTTGTGTGATTTTTTGTGATTTTTCTGGGTTCGTTTGGACATTTTTATGCATTAACTGAGTTTTCAATGCATTTTATGTGCATAATTCAAATTTGAACTACATGCACATGCTCCAGCGAATATAAATTGGTTGATAAATCAAATCTGCGTCCTTGGGTACATGGTTAGGTCCCATGCAAGAAATGGGAATGAATTTCAAGCACCCGGGCACCGTTGACTGCCGGCAAAACATTGAGATGCCTGGTTTTTTAATTCTAGTAAATCGAAAGCTCGTTTGAAATTCATTAAACTTGGCATGCTATCATGGAGCGGCATCAACATGCCGTGGTACTAATTTTGTCCCATTTGGGGCAGGTTTGGGTATATGCTTCTCACAAACCGGAGCTTCTCACAACAAGCATGATGGTATTCGGTAGGGAACGTCCCACCTTTGTGGATGAAACGATATCCATAGCCTCTTATTGCTTTCAATTTTTTTTCATGTCAACAAAGAACAACAGGAGTGTTGTGTGATTTTTTGTGATTTTTCTAGGTTCGTTGGACATTTTTATGGATTAACTGAGTTTTCAATGCATTATATGTGCATAATTCAAATTTGAACTACATGCACATGCTCCAGCGCATATAAATTGGTTGAGAAATCAAATTTGTGTCCTTGGGTGCATGCTTAGGTCCCATGCAAGAAATGGGAATGAATTTCATACACCGGGGCACCGTTGATTGCCGGCAAAGCATTGAGATGCCTGGTTTTTAAATTCTAGTAAATATAAAACTCGTCTGAAATTCATGAAACTTGGCATGCTATCATGGACCGGCATCAACATGCCGTGGTACAAATTTTGTCCCATTTGGGGCAGGTTTGGGTATATGCTTCTCACAAACCGGAGCTTCTCACAACAAGCATGATGGTTTTCGGTAGGGAACGTCCCACCTTTGTGGACGAAACGATATCCATTGCCTCTTATTGCTTTCAATTTTTTCCTCGTGCCAACATAGAACAACAGGAGTGTTGTGTGATTTTTCGTCGTTCGTTTGGACATTTTTATGCATTAACTGAGTTTTCAATGCATTTTATGTGCATAATTCAAATCTGAACTACATGCACATGCTCCAGCGCATATAAATTGGTTGAAAAATCAAATCTGTGTCCTTGGGTGCATGCTTAGGTCCCATGCAAGAAATGGGAATGAATTTCAAGCACCCGGGCACCGTTGACTGCCGGCAAAACATTGAGATGCCTGGTTTTTTAATTCTAGTAAATCGAAAGCTCGTTTGAAAGTCATTAAACTTGGCATGCTATCATGGAGCGGCATCAACATGCCGTGGTACTAATTTTGTCCCATTTGGGGCAGGTTTGGGTATATGCTTCTCACAAACCGGAGCTTCTCACAACAAGCATGATGGTATTCGGTAGGGAACGTCCCACCTTTGTGGATGAAACGATATCCATAGCCTCTTAGTGCTTTCAATTTTTTTTTCATGTCAACATAGAACAACAGGAGTGTTGTGTGATTTTTTGTGATTTTTCTGGGTTCGTTGGACATTTTTATGCATTAACTGAGTTTTCAATGCATTTTATGTGCATAATTCAAATTTGAACTACATGCACATGCTCCAGCGCAAATAAATTGGTTGAGAAAGCAAATCTGTGTCCTTGGGTGCATGCTTACGTCCCATGCAAGAAATGGGAATGAATTTCATACACCGGGGCACCGTTGATTGCCGGCAAAGCATTGAGATGCCTGGTTTTTGAATTCTAGTAAATCCAAAACTCGTCTGAAATTCATGAAACTTGGCATGCTATCATGGAGCGGCATCAACATGCCGTGGTACAAATTTTGTCCCATTTGGGGCAGGTTTGGGTATATGCTTCTCACAAACCGGAGCTTCTCACAACAAGCATCATGGTTTTCGGTAGGGAACATCCCACCTTTGTGGACGAAATGATATCCATTGCCTCTTATTGGTTTCAATTTTTTTTCTCGTGTCAACATAGAACAACAGGAGTGTTGTGTGATGTTTTGTGATTTTTCGGGGTTCGTTTGTACATTTTTATGCATTAACTGAGTTTTCAATGCATTTTATGTGCATAATTAAAATTTGAACTACATGCACATGCTCCTGCACATAAAAATTGGTTGAGAAATCAAATCTGTGTCCTTGGTTGCATCCTTAGGTCCCATGCAAGAAATGGGAATGAATTTCAAGCACCGGGGCACCGCTGACTGCCGGCAAAACATTGAGATGTCTGGTTTTTAAATTCTAGTAAATCCAAACCTCGTCTGAAATTCATTAAACTTGGCATCCTATCATGGAGCGGCATCAACATGCCGTAGTACTAATTTTGTCCCATTTGGGGCAGGATTGGGTATATGCTTCTCACAAACCGAAGCTTCTCACAACAAGCATGATAGTTTTCAGTAGGGAACGTCCCACCTTTGTGGACGAAACGCTATCCATAGCCTCTTATTTCTTTCAATTTTTTCCTCATGTCAACATAGAACAACAAGAGTGTCGTGTGATTTTTTGTGATTTTTCGGGGTTCGTTGGACATTTTTATGCATTAACTGAGTTTTCAATGCATTTTATGTGCATAATTCAAATTTGAACTACATGCACATG